>NW_008751914.1:61174-97197 GCF_000715545.1 Opisthorchis viverrini
ATAAGTCATGGTTGTACGGCAGTGAAGCATCGGTGTTGAACACTGATGTCATGCTGTCGATGATGATGATGTTACTGCGCTTATGCAGTCGCAACTGTACCGGATTATGTTGAACGAGCGTAGTCACGGAGATTTTCACAATGTGGAGGGACAATTATTACTGTATCGGCAAACACTAGGGGGCGAATAGCAAAGCGACATTTGGAACTGTGGTCAGGTACGACTCCAGAAAGCTGGACCAGTTCCGATCCAACGACTTGACATCTTCCGGTGTGCGACCGTAAGCCAGCGTGGACGAGTGGCAATTCGGGCGTAAGTCTCAAGATCCGTCAGTTATCCTTTTGATGGTTTTCGAGTGAGTTGAGTGGCCCACCTTTTTCATTCGACTCGATGAAGCTTGTCTCCTATTCCAGCGAAACAGATCTAAAACCAGATTGGTACACAACTGAGTGTATTTCACAAATTCCGTACAGTTTGAGCTCAAGTAGATAGTGACTGTGCCTTCATGATGAGTTTGAAGAAGGACGAAACCGGTTGTGTACCCTCTAGGGGTTTTCAGCAACTTTACGAGTAGTCATTCGGGGAAACGGATATCTAGTTGTCATTACAAGTTATCTGCTGACTGAGAACTGCGAAGTATAGGCTGCTCAAGCCCTCATCGGATAGCATAATGTGCATACATTTATCGCCCCAGTTACACGCCTCTGAAAAAATTGTGTACGATGCAATATGGGCAACGTACCGAAATATTGGTAGCTCAGGTGCGTTAATTGACTGTTGACCAGGTGGCAGCTGATCTATCCGCTGGGCTTGGTAATTAGCTTACAAAGGTTCTGTCGCCATACGGAGAGACATTGTCAGTACGCGGTTACGAGTTTCAGTTTGGAGGCTAATTTCCAAGCTCGGCGAATAGATCAGTAGTCAGTTAAGATGTCATTTAAAGGTTGGAACCACTCGAGCTTCCGAATTATCGCAGCCAGTGAGTGCAGTTCGATCTCATCTTGAGATAGGTTGTGTCACCTAGTAGCAATCTCTGATTGACGCTAACATTCCATCTCGTTTTCGCGAGAGTGTATCGACTAAACTTAGGTACCTCTCAGTGGCTCATTGTGGAACCTGTTTGGAATAGAGCTCAGAGACCTGTGAGCATGAAAGATGAAATGGGTGGCTAATCAGTTGGTAGCTTCAAGCAAGGTGACTCACTTCTAGAAATTGGGAACCGCGCTACAAGAATTTGGTAATACGTGCGTCGGACAGCTTGAGGAAAACATACGATACTTGATCCATACTGGTTCTAGTTTCAAAAAATCAACTGCGGGTTCTTTATGCCCAACGGTATACAGTCCGAATGGAACGTGAGGAGTGAGATATTCCCAGCCCTGTGAAGCGTGGAAAGCAGCATTCGATCGGGTGGAATAGGTTCGGAATACGGACATCCCGGTCGGTAGCTTGTACCACCTCGAGTTCTAGCTCAGTTTTCTTAATTTGGATCTCGCATCCCTCCAGTTGGATCGTTTGTGCTTTCAGAGATGGATTATGGAAATGTATGCCGCTGAACGGTGTTTCTCCATATATCTATGTATGTACTGCGAAAATGCCGACATGGGATGCTCTAATGTGCAAACAGGGCAAGTTTTGTTACATTCGGTAGTCCTTCTGTGGGGAAAAACCTCGTGTGCGATAGAAGCGTTATTAAACAGCCTTTACGTCTTTTCTGGTACGCACTCAAAGACTAGCCGTTGAAGGTATTAAGGGAATTCTCTCAAGGAACCACAAGTCCTTTTTTATATGCCCTGTCAATCCATTCAAAGGTATTTTTGGCGGCGATACACGCCAACACAAACCTGCTCACGGCTACCCACCACTGACAATCATCCTGTATTACAATGTGAAGCGATAACGTCTTCTGTATTCTTATTGTTCCTTACTTTCTAACATTGTGTGAGTATTTTCCTCTGTTGTGTAGTGCACTTCCAATTTCTTGGTGTAGCTTGTATGTGCATCCATGGCCTTGTCCCGCTTACTGACATGTATCCAGACCTACACAACCCGCTTGTCGCAAAACCCAAGTACATCCTAATTTCCTTTTTTGGCTTAGAGTAACCTAATTTACCTGACGATTGTGACGTCTTCCCAGCGCAGACTAGCAGTGCGCGTCGACTTAACCAACACGCCTTGCAGTTCGCATTGATTTTCTCGGTTGACTGAATCAATCAATCAGAGGCATCCGTGTCGTGTCCGGCTCTTCTGCATTCTGATTCGTTCAAACGCCCACGCTGCCTATCTTTCAGTCGTGAATGGGCTCGACCTTGAACGCGCCATGTGATGGTATGTTTCAGGATGGCTGCCACACCGTGGCGTTAGGGTTGTTCCGGACAGTCGGAGCAAATCTGATCGAAAATGGGTCCCGTCGGATGTTTACCATCGTAAATTTCAAGAGCTATTTTCATGGTTAACGGGACCACTCTCGGGTAAAAGATTCGCCTTTGCAGTGCGCCGATATCGGCGTAGAAAACAGTTTTCGTTATGCAACTAGGTCGCACGTTCAACAGAGGAAATTCTGTGCACAACATAATAGTCTGAGTTAATAAGGCTGTGAATCTGGTAAATTAATCCCCCACTACCACTAGGGAAAAGAGCACTGGATCTTGCACGGTAGCCATTCTGGAAATCGTGCACTGAATCGCAACTGACGTGGAACGTTGTTATGGGCCTTCTTCATATGGATGATTTACGCATTTTTTCGCTATTAACACATGCTTTTCATGTAAACGTCGTATGGCAATTCCAAGCTAACGCTTTTAAAACAATAGAGATCTGACGGTAAACCTATGATCAGCGATTGTGTACTTTCCGCCATAGAATAACTTCGTACGTAACTACCTCTCTGACATGGTTTTTTTCACTTGGATCTTCTGCCATGAGCACAACCGACAGAACCATGCTGGAAACATTTCTGGATCCCAGGAACAGAAAACATCACGAAAATTATTGCTATCAACCCACATTTTCTTGCTGAGTCTCATACTGAATGGCTGATATCACTTGTAGTGTTGGCACACTATCCCCGACAGGTTTGGTCGTTGGACCAGTCAGCTGAGTGTACAACCGCATGTGCTGACCTGTGACAGCCGCAAAAACGAATGAAGACAATGAGACCAGAAACTTGATCTGCATGATAGATCATTTTCTCCCCTATGTCTTATGGTTCTTATCGTCACGACAAGACAAACTTTTCCCTTGCACTCACTCATCGTCCATTTTTTGAAATGATGCATATTCTCAGGACTCCCTCCCTTGAATTCGGTTTATCTTTGGTTTCAGACTGACCCATCTAATAGGTTACTAAATTGTGCCCTAATTCCGCTCTTGTGTTTATTTGTTTGCTGTATTTGCCTATCGTTTCGCACCTATATGCTCCGCAGGGTTTCAAGACATTATAACCCGTCCTCTTCTATATCCTTCACATCCTGTTAATTTCAGCGCAATTTCGATCCAATCAACTACCAGACTGCCGATCCCTGCAGCCATATTTTAACACCCGACTCTAAACAAAGGCCGGATATACAAACCCACCTCTGAATAAACATCATGATACTAAACTCCTACGTTGAGTTTTCTCTATCTTGGTCATGTGCGTGTTAGAGAAGGCCATTGTCACTAAAGCCACAGGCATCTAGCCGGGAATCACCGGCTTTAGCACGATACACGCCGTATAATGGAGAAAATCTCTCAAAAGCTGTTCAATCTAGCAATCATGTGAAAGGATCAGCAAACAGAATTTGCGATATTTCTGACTTGAACATTCCGTTTTGAAGCGATTTAGGGATGTTTTTACAGCAGCCGTCTTTCTAAGAGTATTCATTTTCAGTAGAATGATAAAATCAGCCTCTAAATAAGGGTCACCTTAGTGGTTCACTCACCAGCAACGACGATTCGGTTGAGACCAATGCCACCATTCTTTACCAGGGAAGGATAAAACCGCAATAAATCCATATCCAGTAGAACCACAATGATGGTGCAATCGCTGGGGAGGAACGGCATCGCTATAACAGCGTTTCACGAAATTCATAGACCGACCGATCAATCAGTGTGCTTTCACTTGGACCCCGGTCAGCAGAAGCAGTCACTTTGTGGTCTTTTGTAGAACAGAACAAACAAATTGTACACCTGGTCTTGTAACCCACCCCCCGACTCTGTGTTATAATATTGTTTTGCCGGTCGAACCTCAAGAAAATGAACTGGTAACTATGTTCCGGCGCGTACAGGCGTTGATTGCAATAAGGTGTCCCAAAGAAGTTCAGAGTGACTACATCTAACAAGACGATATAATTTGGATCGAAAATGTCCAGTAAAATTCTAATATTTACTTCAATGCATTCACACATTCTGTGCCACAGTTACAGTCCTGTGTGCATATAATGTTGGAAACGATCATCAGTCGGTAGCTTAATTCCATACGCTTACCTCATGTCTATAAACGCCATCATGTCAAAGGCGGATTCACTCATGAACTCAGCCTTCATCGCGCACAACGTATGCCACTTTCGGCGGGGAAGATCCGGTTCGGGGCGGCGGTATTAATGTCACCTGCCGATTACTCATCCAAACAAATCAATAACTCACTCCGTACCGGATGCAGCGTTCTGCAGTCGAACTGACCTCGTCTATCCTACCGCTGTTATCCCATCCACAAGTGGCTCGAACTGACCTCGTCTATCCTACCGCTGTCATCCCATCCACACGAAAGAGTCAGGGTCGTATAACCTGGTACACATCAATATAGTTGTCTCCCCCCAGGAAGGTCACTTGCAGGGACCAGTGTAGACTGGTTTCCTCAGAGAGATAGCCTCTTCCATGGTGATCAGCTTTGAACATGCTCTCTCGTTAAAGAGGGTCGGCTGTATTTGAATGCAGTAAGGAGTAAAAATACCTGTTCGGGTGCTTCAGTTTTAACTAGGGCCGGATCGCCTTCAGTCCAGTTCACAACTCCATCAATATTAATACCAATATTACTCTATCCGTAAAATTACCAGACAAGAACTGCCACCAAATCACAACCGATACAAACAGGTTTGATTGCATATGCTAGTGGATTCGAGTTTCTGGATTTTGAAGCATTATTCAGGGGGTGGAATATTCGCACGTTGCCTAGGCCCGTGCTCAAAGTCACTCGTGAACTTAATGGGTCTCCCTTCTTTTCTGTTGCCATCTTCAAATCGGCTGCATGCTGTTTACTCGCAGGAAAAGGAGTGACCTACATCTGAGAATGATGCTTGGTCAGCAGGCTCGGTTGTCCTCCAGTTTTATCCTAGTTTTACCGTACCTGGTGCTATCTAGTGTTGGGAGGCTTGTATACCCGATCAATAAATCTGCTGACTTTATCGGACAATCTTCCCCCGGGTTTTGGGGGTCTCATTCCAATCTCTTGTTTCAAAAGATTGAAAGAAGGATACGTGTATCTGATGTGTACGACATTTCCGTCCAATCAAGTTATCTGACTTTGCTACAACACTTTATCTGTTATTACATCGATTAAATCATTGTCCAACTTTTGATACACAGGTGGATTGATATTTCCAGGAGCAAACTGAAATCACGAATCGTTCCACAATCAAATTTGCTTCAACAATCCCCAGCAAAGATGGTGATGCAAATGAATTTTCACATGCATATGAGCAAGAGAGTACCAGCGTCCTATCAGTTCGGTCGCCATAAGAGATATCAGATATTTTCCAGATAAGTCCCGCCACTTTTTTCCAGCTCCAATTTAATGTACGCACACAACCTTGACCTTTTTTTGATGAAAGCGATTCCTTATCCGCATCTAGACTCATTTTGTGCAAAGAGACGCCAATAGGTTTTTTGCAAAGCCACGGAGTGATTCATCAGCAACGTTTAAATCAACAATGGCCACCAAATGACACTTTCAACTATTTCTGACAGGTGGAGGTGCTCGACAGTGTCGGCGAGAAATCGGTCTTCTAAAGGGAAGTTGGCTAGAGCAGTCTAGGATGGGGGTTATGACGGTAATTCTATTCATTTATTGCTGGTCCAAAAATTTGGCAAAAATCAAATTCTGCTCAGAGGAATTGTCTACTAGTTACATGACCGCTGTTGACTAGAAGAACTTTCTTCGCGGAGTTTGCGCCTGGCGGATTTTGCAGACTCCAACAGTTATCGGCGGCCCAAGTCTACACGTCGAGACCGATGAAACGCTAATATCTTGCCGTAACAACCACGCAGTGCGAGTCCCACAGAGGTTACAGAGTGGTTGCATTATTCGTTGGCCATCATAAACGTCCCTCTAAAAGGCATTCACGTGTAAACCCGTGCTTATTCGCACAGAACATATTTACTGGTCCATGCTTTCAACTGAGGTAACTTGGTCCTACTCATATCAAACCGATTGGCTCTTACAATAACGACGTTTCAATTATGGCATATCCCGGTAATCACGATTAGTTTTCCTGTCATTCACTCTTGTCCGACGTGACTATACTTGGTATCACATACATACATATTCACATAATACGAAACAACCCGCATCACAACTCGCACATGTGTGTGAGATTTGGCCATGAGGAGTCTAAAACCAGGTATGATGTCCACCTCAGGGTTTCACAACTTAAGAAATTCGGGTATAAAATTTCCGCAACGTTTTCACATGACCACCGGGATGCTGCTTCTAAGGCACTCTGAAAATGATCATTTTTGTGTACAGTGGTTGCTTATAGCAATCCCTCTTCAGGAGAAACACCGCTCATTGTCACTCATATCGATTCATGCTTTGAGACTAAGCTTAGTCACAGATACGCCCCGATGGAAACCCAGAATAAAACAAGAAGTTGGAAAATATGGACTGGCCATATCCAGTAAATAAATTTATTTTCGATTTTTTCTAAAAAAAGAACGCTGAGATTCACAGGTGTGCGAGGACTTTTCTCTCAGCTTTCAGATAAAACATTTTCTTAGATAAACCGTTCTGTTCATGGCAACTTGGACCTCAGTTCACCGTTTCTTCATTTCATGCCAAAATACACATTCTGGCGACTGTTGTGCTCCAATTCCCGAAGATGGTCACGTTGATCTTTTAGGAGATCCTGTGGACTGGCAGTTGTTTAAATCACAGGCTAAGTTGTAGTCAATCGCATACCAACAACCACATGCCAGATCTCCGTCTGGTTTCTCATTCATTTAGCGAGCGAAGTAAATTCAGGGTGGCAAACAAAGCTTGGGGTTAATTTGATTTACCTTTATGCTGTTCTGTAGAGTTAGAGTACTTTTTACCGGGCGACTTACTAGATTATTACTAGATGATTTTACTGACATGCAGTCTTCATGTTCTAAAAAATGCTGCCTCAATTGTGTTTCTTCCATACAATTGTCGCTTATGTTAGGACGTAAAAGAGCTGCGAATCAACAAAGCTGCTTTTTGTTCGCGGTGATTCTTGTAAAGAGGGGCGAGACGGCCCAAGTGGTTAGAGCGCGAATTTACTGATCGGAAGGTCCGTGGTTCGAACCCGACCTCTGCCTCTCGACTCTCCCGTCTAGGCTTGGGCAACCTGGCAGTATCCCAGCCCTCGTGCAACCTCCGGGTGGCATGGCAGTTAAGCGTCGAAAGGGTGTTACAGCTGAACGACTTGCTTCTTGTAAAGAGAGGAGCTTGATGATTTATGCATCCACTCCATAACTTTGTCGAGACATGCAGTATCTCACCGGTGATATTGGTCGCAGCCTGTCACTAGTTTTCGTCCGCTTCGTTTTTCAGTCAGCGGACCAACTCGTTGGTTGGTTGACGCATCACCTGGCTGAGTTTCGGTTGGTTCTGCTCGAAAAAGAGTTGTCCAGAATTACTTCAAACGGTCCTTCTTGTGGTTGTATAAAACCACGCGAGCAAAAATAACCCATTTTCATGCGAGAACTGAAACAGTCGTAAAAAATGGACCAGGAGGCAGAATCGGTACTTACCTTTTAATGAGACGACATCTGCCCCAAATTGTTGAAGCCAGCTTCTCAACTGCACAGCGTTTGTATAGTGTTCAAAGGCTACTAAGGCAAACCGTTCCTCTCAATTTTTATCGGTCAACCTAAGCAGCGTGCAGATTTCAAAATAATGTCATTCAGAGTGTTTGGTTCGATCAGTTTTGATAGAGAGTTAGCCAGAAATTTAAAGGAGTAGTTTCCCACTATAAGTCTGAATGACAAAATGAAAACACGGATACAGATAGATGATAATTGTCCTGTCGGTGCCAGCTCATGTTCCTGGTTCTGATACTGACGAGACAACACACTTGCACCTAATGATCCCTAGGCTACGCAAAGATCCAAAAACATCATTCTATGCACGAAAACTGTAAAAAAACGACGCTAAGACCGCTTGATTGGTCCGAATGATGATATGTTTCTGGGCTGCACTCGACTTATACAGTGTTTGTGGATCTAGTCTATGATACACTCATGATTGCGATTGTGATTATCACTCTCATTTGGGTTAGTGATCACAGGATAAACAAAGATGGAGCGCATTTGGGTTAACTTAGAACCGATCACTCCCATCTCGGTACAGTTACCGATTAGCTTATCCAGGCGGGAGTGTTTATTTGATGACATCAGTAATTGTCTGATAAAGGTTGTTATATAAGACATGCAAAGCTAGCATAACTGTTTATCTGCGCTCACCCACCCAAGTTTCACTGTATCGTTCATGGTGGTAGCTCATTGAACGTTTTGTCTGAGTACACTACTGACCACTCACAAGTAGTAAGAAGTAATAGGTTATAAAAGTTATCTGCTGCCTGTCAAATCATCATTTCGTAGCCACGTGAATATAGTGGGATTGGTCGTGTGCCATCGTAATCATCAGTTTTCATCGTTTACGTGGCTAATAACCATATTTTCGGACTTGGCATCCAATCCTGCAACATCCACGAAATGAGTCATAGTGAGCAGGCTTTCGAGACTGATTAATTTCTGCCACCTTCAAATCCCAGCCCCAAATGAGTCGTAGTGAGCAGGCTTTCGAGACTAATTTCTGCCACCTTCAAATCCCAGCCCCGTTGGCTCCGTGGTTATCAGGTCCTATATGAGGATTTTAAAAAGTTGGGAACATCGATCTGGCTGCGTTCACATAGTCAGATCTACTAGCAGCTTCTTCGAATTAACCGAAAACAGAAGTCACTTGAACTGCTGTTCTGGTATGTGTTAACTGAAGCAATGGATCAATGTTCATGAAATTAATTGCAAAACGTCACAACCTTCGTTACTTAAGGTCCAGTTCGTCTGCGGTCACCGAATTATGGTTCTTGCAAAAGAAAGCACTCAATGAGGGCTCCAAACGCCAACAGCGAGAGTCGAAGACTTTAGTAAATATAATGTTTGGAGCAGACGCCGAAATATGGCAATTTGTAGCCATACGAATAAATGCAATAAGGTTCTCGTAATATGGGTTTTTCGTCCATGACTTGTAACAGATTAGGGTTTATCCAGTATGCCCAGAGCCTGTTCTCCCCATCAAGAAACTTCCCAATTGCGTCAAAAATAGATTACTGAGGAAGTATAATTTGTGGTCAACGACTCTGTAAAAGTGGTAAAAAGTGGAAGATACATGAAAATCCAAAAATGCCATGATAGGTCGTGGATATCCTTAGTAACTCGGTCTTCGAGGAGGAAGAGGCTTGAGAGCTTCGAAACAATAAAGTTGGTGTGGGATTCCAGAAATGAGCTTTTACGGGCAAAAGAGAGAGAATGAATGCTTTGGTTCTGCAATGGAGCATCGAAAACTGGTATGGATGGATGAAAGTAAATAGATGGCTGATATAAGTAAAATGCTGAGATCGGCGTTGGTAAGGAACACTGGAACATTTTTGCTGAAATTTTCGGCAAAAAGAGCGAGAGGAGCCACGCATCGAACAGTAAAAGAACTACTACCAGTTGCCGGCTGGCGAGGTAGAAATGGGAGACATAAATTCAAACAGCATATTATCAAATTGAGGAAGGCAAGGCTACAGCTCGCGTTACGTGCCAAATTGGATTGTGCAATTAGGTACGTTTAAGACAAAGCTCAACAAAGGCTATCTGGCATATAGCTATCTGGCAGATGAGGAGTAAAAGTAATGCGAAAAATAGAGTAGGCTGAGACGACGAAGTGGAGCTCTGGGTTTGAGGAGTAAAAGTAGTGCGAAAAATAGGGTGGGCTGAGACGACGAAGTGGAGCTCTGGGTTTGATCCCCAGTTGGTCCGTCTTCCAGTCAGAGTGGTCCCTCAAAGATGGGTACAGCTGGCACGAACTTGGAACCAAATACTGAGAGGCATCAAATATTGGCATCAATCAGTATAAAATGCGCGGAACTCAAGCAAGAGCGAAAACCGGGGGAACAAGCAGCAAGGAAACGAAACCGCGTTATAGTAAACCGTGATAAGTCACGCAATTCATGGGTAGTCAGAACAAAAAAGGTAATAACCATTGGTCACCGTTGATTTACAATAGGAATCAACAAGGGGTTTGATTTGTTTGTATCAGAAAAAGTGTGTTGGGAAACGTGAACCCAAGAAAGATGAATAAAGGCGATTGCAGGATACTTGTCGATACAATCACACGCCGCTTCGCGAATGATAGGGAGTATTTGCGTGGTTATGGCTTCACTTCACAGATATCGTACTCTTATTTTGACCAGCAGGCAAATAATACCATGAAGCTGACAATAATTAAAGCGAAGAGTGGTTTTTCATTTATGGCTCAACTTAATTGGTTGACATTTGCCTGGTGCACCGTCCCAGGGGCAACATTTAGGCCTTATTCCGACGGATTCTGCTTCAAATCTAACTCAGGTAGGCTGAGTAACGAATGAAAGTCGCGGGTGGAAGGTAAAATTAAGTCAGAATTAGAAGGAGTACACCGAAACCGCTAGGTTCATCTTGCAAGTAGTCATCTCAAACGTGAGATCGGAAACTGAAGTTGGATAAGTGAGGGCTGGATAGACTTTGAGCTGTAGGTTTAAACTCATTCGAGTGCACTAGTCACTTCGTTTCTCATATATCGGTTAGTGTGGGTTCAAAGATCGTTGTCATGAACACGTCTTATTTGTGAAGATAGGGTGGGTAATCTCTCACCAGACTGAACTAACCCTAATCTTGGACACATCCGGTAAGTCTCCTGCGCAATGCACAGTTGTTTCCCTTTCGCGGTGTTCTTCGGACAGATGGATGACACATCTTGCAGTCACGGTTTCTGCCATGTTTTCGGCTTATCTTTCACAGAAACTTGTCAAATTACGCAGAAATCTTTGTCTGATCTCAGAGGAGATTGAGACTTGAGCTGTTTCAAGTTTTCGAGTTTTTCGCTACTTGTACGAAGCCAAGTAGGTTGATTAAAGCGGAATCCAAAAACAGAGTTACTGTTGCTTGGCCGACGAGGTGCTCGGTAGCTGCCAGACCCATTTGCCACGCGGCGTCGTAAAACATTGGGGACTTATCAAGACTATTTTGCAGACATAAGCTGCGATCTAATCTCTTCGAATAGACAAACCAGAATCTGATCGGAAATTCACCGGTGACACCGGCCAGATTGCAAATAAGACACTCATCTGCACACGAGTTCGGTTTTGACAGGAGACCCATCTGAATCCAGCTTAATCTCTCGTTTGTGATGGTCTGTCTATGGCGTCAAAAACTGTCCAATATGGGTTCAAGTAGAACGTAATGTTGATGGAAACTCGGAGATTTCGCCTGCCTGATGAGCCGTAAGAACGGGAAACCCGGTCATGGGCTGTCCAAGGGTTTTCAGCAACCTTATGAGTAGCTTGCTACGTCCAGACAACGACGTATTGGGACGTCTCGAATATCCTGTCAGCTAAAACATGGAGCGGCATGATGCATCAGCTGGACCGGACCATCATAAACTGCGAATTCAGGTGGATCGGTTGAGTCTCCTATCAAAACCAAATTCGTTTGCAGCCAACCTCGTGTACATGTGTCCTATGTGCACTTTTGGGAAATGGCCCTTAGGTCCACACAAGTATTCAGGTTCACAATATCTTATGCGACTTGAAGCCCAGACAGTGTATTATCACACCATGGGGTTGATCACAGCCGTAAGGTTAAGGTTTCTCTCAGTGCCAACAGGTTTGGTTAGTCATCCACTAATAACAACTACTTTGATTGGGAAATGTTGCATTTAGTAGTAGAATACAACCAACAAGGTTCGGTTTATGTACTATTCGTGTTAAACAGAAGCAATCAGGACCTGAATTGAAAAGAACAGTCAAATTATGCCCAGCAAATTCCCTTTTGTCTGACATTGTTTTGTCTGCATTATTTTTTCGAAGCTGAACAGTGTTAAATAAGTAAGGCCCGATGAACTGACTCAAGTCAATCTGAAAGGGGATATCTGAAGCTCCTTGGTCTGTGTAACGTCTCCAACTGGGGCAGTGAGCGACACATGATCCTAACGAACCTGACGCAACAGAATACTTGGGACAATCTGTTCAACGCGGTTGTGAATGGTTGAACGGCTGTGTGGTTTGCGCGGTACTGTTAGATGGGATGCTATGCAAACAGAGAACAGACATCCGGGTAGGGATAGCAACCGAGAAATCCATCGCTCGCGATCAGAACAAAGGATGACTGATACAACAGACACGAACGAAGACCACACCCAAAAGGGGATATCTGATGGGTAGGTCAATAATGTCGACGTAAGCGGCTTTGGATGGAAAAGACATCGACCAGTTTTTTTTCACGCTGTCCGGCGGAGTAGCGGATATGATGTGGACCTAGACATCACTGTCACAAATGGACAAGCATGAACAAGTGATAAGTGAAGTGACAACGCCTATAAATACGTGAAAGGTCACGGGTAAGTAGGTTAGGTAGGTTAGTCAGCAGACAGGAATTAGTTGTAGGCGGTGTTTTGACTATTGTCGACCCAATAATTCCACATCGGAAATCAGCCCGCGAAAAACGCACGACCATTTCACACAACTTCTATGTCTAACAATAACCGGCTGCTTACAGACTAACTCACTTTACACCGGCATTTTTTATCCTGGCATCTTTCTTCAGTCCATACGGAATTCCTAGAAATATTCTCCACTGAAAATCCCATTATTCCCCCTGTCCTCCCTATCTGGTACCCGGCACGCAAACCAGGGACAGCCGCCGGCTGTCCACACCAACCATAAATCTCATGATAGTCTCGTTGCGAAGCTGACTTACTGAAAATGCGCAAACATATTTAGTGGAGATTTAGTCTTGTAAATGAAGTTAACCTACAATGAAAGGCCGAGGAGCACTCTACGGCTGTATCGTGTTCATCAGCAGTGCGCATCTCACGAAACTCAAGGATAATCTTTCTAATAGGTTACAAAAATACCGATACTCGCACGTTAAACCAAGGCACCACATCGCAGCATGGGATAGCAGTACCGCAAAGTCTCTGCCATGATTAGGTCGACGATGTGCAAGTGTCAAGTGTCGGACTGCATTTCAGACAAGGCCAGACAAAGACCCATCCCCCGAATCGATTAATAGGTGAGGTGAACGGTGGAAATCAGCGCACCCGCGGCAAGAAGTGTGCCATTATTAAGACGAGCGTCAGTGTATACTTTCTGGAGGACGTCGTCTGATGTTGACAACTGCTCCCCTCTGGTGGATGACGCAACCATTGTTATTTATCCCCGTTGTGGTATATTCGCACCGCCCCTCTAAGGGGCACTCATCTCTAGTCGAGGGTCGCTAGGGGCTTTGCATGGCAAGCATTGACGTTTGCTGACGCACTAGCTGATATTTCTGCAGGACGGATGGCCAAATGCTCTCTGTTCTTCTTCTCTGTTCTTCTCCAGACAGACTAACGTAGAATCTGACTCTTCATTAGTAACGACTATCCAAGTGGCCGAGGGTCGCTAGGATGTTATGTAAGGGGCTTTGCATGGCAAGCGGTGCTGCAATGACGTTTGCTGACCGCAATAGCTGATATTTCCGCAGGACGGATGGCCAAATGCTATCTGTTCTTCCTTAAATGGTTCTCCAGACAGACTAACGTAGAATCTAACTCTTCATTAGTAACGACTATCCAAGTGGAACAGGCACGGATGTTTCCGAGCGGAATGAAGATCACCTCGGCAGTAGTTAAAGTGAATAAGTAAGTTGTGAGCCCCTCTCTCATCGTTATTGGTCACCGAATAAGTGAAGTTTTGTGACCAATGAAGACTGGTTGTAGTCTCGTTTAAGGGTCGAGCTGCTACCAACATAGCATCAGTTCAAACCCAAAAGTTAACGAAAATCATACCTTATAGCCGTGGTGGTATTCATATCACCAGCTTCGAAAGTACAACCACCAAGTAGTGACGGAAACAGTTAAGTTGGAATCATTCTATCAATCATTCTGATAAAAAGATAATCACGACTCTGTTGTCAACAAACTGGTCCACGGTTAAATGCAAATCGTGGCTCAGAAGCACGGAAGATCAACCCATATCTGCCCCGTCCCGCCCTCATCATGATTTGGATCAGACAGCTTGGAATCAGTCAACTTGCCTTTATCGAATTGATAGCCATTTTAGCTGGCTCGTTGTAGTCAATTGACATAATTACTTGGACCAAACTGATGTGAATTCATCCACCCTATTGCGACAGATGAGGCAAGCAGTTATCAAAAAGTTAATCGGAATAACTATATTCGTGCGTGTCCAGATGTCACGGAATCAACGCAACCCTAGCCATACTCTCACCTCGCTCAGCGGACACTGAATTATGCCCACGTTTTACCAGCACTTGTCATAACGGCACTCTCCCCTTTCGTCAGTCCTGGACAACCAGCAAGCAAGACAGCGGGGGCTAGGAATAAAAGGAGACACTTAGTTCCCCTTGTCAGAGTTCGAGACGTTCCTAAGAATATATTTGACCAAGTACTTGCGTCCCAAGAATGACGTCATTTCCATCAATCTTGCTTTCACTGTAACTGCGAGTTAATTAGTGATCACAATGGCTGATGCATAGAACTGCTTTGGAGTTCAGGTAGGCACTAGCAAATGAGCTTTGTACATACAGCTGTCCTCTTCAGGGGGAGGGGAACGCTTAGCTACCTCTTTGGTAACGTTATATTTTGGCAAGCATACCAGTGTAACGGCGATACTATTGATGGGGGCACGCGAGTAGTATGTCTTGTTCGTGGAATTTCGCTTTGCGTCTTTTGAAAAGGGGAGATCTGTTGCGGAATTCGTGGAGTCGCTTTGTAACATTTGCTTGGATTTGAGGGAGGAATGATTGGAGTCAATGAACTTCCAGGAAAGTTCAAGAAGACGCGTTCGGCAGAAGATAGGTGTCCAGTTTTTGTAAATAAGATGCAAATTAGAGTCTTGCTTCCCTGTTCAGTGGTCTGTAACCGGTCAGTTGGCATTTCCTAATAAATAACTCCGCAGCGAAAACCTTCTTCCTTTCACCAGTACTCCCTAAATATTTCCAGTACTTCCCGTTAGCTTGTTTGTCCCTAACTGTTTTTTCTTTAATCCACCAGGTAAGTGGCTGGTTTCAGTACACTTTGAATTCGTTCGGTTATCTCAGGCAGTGCATCTCATGTACATATCTGCGTTATACAATATACGAAACGGTGGATGAAAGAATGCACTTTCGACAAAACAAACGACGTTCTCCGCACGACAAAGGCGGGTAGTTATTTTCGGTGGAGAGAATACGTAGATTCCTTGGCCAACATTGTTACTAAATTTGGTTGTTGGGACGTACCAGTTCGCGTGCTCCAATGCTACTCAGCCCGTGAAGTTCTTCCCGAAAATCGGTACCGTGAATCAGATCTCGCACACTGGTAATATCATTAAATCGCACGCGGATGATTTCGAACCCACCATTTGTCGACGGGCTCAATGCCCACCTCGTTGACATAAGTAATGCATGCTGGTAGTTATCTCCAATTGGCCAGTAACTCTCACTCCCAAAATTCGACTAGTCAACTCTGTTGTTCAACACGCAAGCACTTTTTGAACCATATGCAGACAGCATTGGACTGTGATTAGTAGACCTGAACGTCATGTGGTCTAGTCTAGGCAACACAATCTCAACTAATTCCAGCTTCATCTCTTGTTTATAGTGGTCCGTTTGCTTAAGCATGCTGACGTCCAACCGACAATCTGCCCTCATCTACCAGATGGAGTTTCAGCGCAAGTTTTCCATCGAGGAAGCTGGCACCTCATTCTGGCCGTGCGTACAGCCTACCAGAATTTATCGATTTTTAGGTCGGTTTTACCGGTCGCGTTTGTCTGTCCGTAGTCGTCGCCACGTCAGCATGCCGTTCATTCCAGCTCGTGTAGTCTGCTTGTTTCGCGTTCTTTAGGCGAGCCCATGCGTGCACGTTTTGGATCGCCTAACTCACTACTGCGCCCGAGTGGCACGATCATTCTGACCCTGATTTTCGTCCACCGATAGCTGTGATGGTAGGTGCACGTGCGCATCCACGAGGGAACGAAGTGTGCCGATTGGTCGATCGGACAGCTGAGCGAGCTGCTCGGGTCGCGCAGAGGCACGAAAAGTGCAGCGTCAACGGCACTAAACCATGGCAGCGCCGGGGCGAACGGCTCAGTTACATTGAGCATACTGTGATGTCAAGGGCAACAGCTTGAGTGTAGATGTGTGGGATGACAATGCAGCGAGAATCTAGCGTAAGCACACGATTGTATATCAGCTCTTAGAAACAGGCGACGTCGCTACATGCATATTTCCATTTTCTGTCAAATAGTCTTGTTTATGATTCTCATCGTGTTTTCGTTCGAGCAACATCTTCGTATTGAACGAGCTCACATCAACTGGTAACGGAACTGTACGCATCAGTCTAAAACTCGACTGAAGTGTATGTCATGTCCTCCCACAGTTTATTCTTATCAGTGCAGCGAAAGCTGAGCCATTATGTCGCACTTTTGTCACGCTGCGAGCGAGTCACATCAATTTACTGTTTATTTTCGAATGGAGTCGAAGTCTGCGTTTGTTTAAACGACGCAATGGGACTCGCAAAAGTTGACACTGGTGGTGTGATAACCTGGTTGGAGTGAAGACGGAATGTGTGCGAGTGCATCACTTACTGTCTGGACCGATACAGGAGTTCAGACGTATACATACACGAAAGTCCATCATCAGGGACGGCCCTTAGAGCATGCAGAATTGACTGAATCAGTCGATAATTTTAGCTGCCTATTCACACGCTGAGTAGCTGTCGCAACACCACCTACGTACGCATGCTTATTTGCACACGTGGAAGTTGACTGCATACGTTGTGATTGCGCAGACCGGTGGGTTTACGTTACCTGCAGGTGGTCCGCGAGGTGGAACCTGACAAATGACTGATCCAAAGTTCATTCACACATGACTGCATAGTAAAAAAACTGAAACATTTGACATGTGAACAAGGAGCTTATAGAAGTCATCTTGACAGTGGGTTTCGTGCGAATTGCAACCTGGTCTACGTACCATTTACAACACTGGAAGTAATCTGTCCAGGGGGGGCAGGATGGCGAGATTTATCGGTCCATTAAGTATTTTACCTGGGAGGTGGTGCTTCGAAATACAGTGCTCCGTTGCTGCGATGTCCGTAACAAGAAGTCCAGAGAACAAGATGTGGCAGAGAATGCGCACATTTTCCAGCCCTCTAGCCTGTTCTACCACATAGCTTCAAATTCAACCTGCAGTTTTACAACACGGAAGTAATCTGTCCAGGGGGGCAGGATGGCGAGATTTATCGGTCCATTAAGTATTTTACCTGGGAGGTGGTGCTTCGAAATACAGTGCTCCGTTGCTGCGATGTCCGTAACAAGAAGTCCAGAGAACAAGATGTGGCAGAGAATGCGCACATTTTCCAGCCCTCTAGCCTGTTCTACCACATAGCTTCAAATTCAACCTGCAGTAGAGAATTGCAGCGATCCCACCGACCCCAAAACCCTAACTCAATCGCAACTTAAGCGACTTGTGACAATGCCCTGACACTTGCTCAAGCTCACACTCCGTCGCTAAACGGCAGACTAGTTGTGCAGGTGGACAAGTTCGGACATGACATGAAAAATGGTAGCTGTTCTATCCTCTCCGATATGATCTCAAAAAATCAAAGTTCACACTGACTGACTGAACCACAGCCCACTGTTCTTTTAGGCTCCTGCGAACTCCATGATACTGAAGCATTTGATTCAAAATATTACCGATGTTTTTGGGGAAATATGAAATCTACCATCCCAGGTCCGCACTTCAGTTAAATGGTGAAGTCGGATAGCCTGAGAGAGAAAGGCTTTCTGTCTCCCAAAAGACGTTCAACCCTGGTAAAAAAAAAGGTGGCACAATATACACCGATTTCGAAATCGCTTTCGAAGATACGTATTCCCAATGTGGCTGAAAACGCCGAATTTGGATTACGATGTCCTTGAAGGAACAGACGGTAACGTACTATATTGAAGATTAACATACGTGGTAATATACAATCATGGAACAAATCAATAGGAAAAAGAACCAATCACATAAACCAAACAAACTCATTTGCTGTGATGACCTTTCCAATCACGAACGAATAAACACCTGAGTTCATCGATTGAACAGCGAGTGATATAATGCAAGGCAACTGAGAGGCCAATCAAACGCATGAGTACAACCCAGGCGAGCGGTTCTCAAAAAAACAGATTTAGCTTCAGCGCCAGTAAAACACCGCAGTGTGTTGGATTATTGGTAGCTCCGATGCATTAATTGGTAACTGATCAGGTGGCTATTGATCTGTTTGCCAAGATGGGCAATTGATTTGCAAGCGTTTCGTCACCCGTTACGCCTCATCACATGACGCATGAGATTCTCCGTCGCACTCTAGTTGTTATGCTCTACCAGTTGATCGGATTCTTGTGGTTAGCTAGATTCCCAGTCACACACGAATGCTACCAAGTCGACAAGACACTCTCGTTTAAGTGCCAGTCCTCTAAACCCATGTGGAATTACGAGAGAAGAGGCATTGTTGACGGACTCAGTGCTGCGTAGAGCCGACATGTCAGATGCTGCTGATCTCAAAGGTTGTGTCCAGCAATTTCATCCATTTCAACTAACGCGTTCTGCAGTCCCATTTCATCCAGTCAAATTTCAAGTTTCCAGCATCAAACGTGTGCGTGTGTGCAATGGATAGCGCGCCCATCTATTCGATCAAAGTCTGATACTGTGATAAATTTCAACCCCTTTCAAGTCTAACGGCAGGCGACACCGACAAATCAAACTGGCCGCATTCACCAATCGACACCCACTGTGACCCAACGAAACGGTTCAACCAGCTTACAGAGATAGACAGGGGTATGTGGATGTTCGATCGTCAGTGCCATACCATACAGTGCTCTTTGGACCAAGATACGAACCGGCTAGCCTAAATCCTGTTCTACTATCGTAACGCCGTATGAGCTGTCTGTCAACATAGTGCTGGATGTGATCGCCACATCTGCTCCTCATGTGGGAGCGCATCGCGTGCTGAATAGGCGCCAAAGTCAATTCAGAGAAGGTGGTGCGAGTGTTTGTTCACTATTCGACGTCCATGAGTTCCTAGATGGGCTAAATACGTCCACATCCTGGATGGTTCTGAGACGACTCCCCACACACACACGCACACATTAGTGCATTTAATTTGCACATCCTAGTCCTGTGTGTTCCGTGACACGGTTCAAATACTGGGAGTCGACTACATGAAGAACGGACTAGTGTGAAATTGCGACTCTCAGCTCTCTCATCAACCGACACATTTTACTGCACTGGATTGGCGTGGCTTGTGCTGTTCGCGTCGGACTAATCCACTGTGATTCATTCAATCAGAAAAGGCGTGGCTTGATAATAGGCAAGCAACTTTTTGTGATTCCTATCCTTGTGAATATCACTGTTGTGTGGACTGAATCAATTGTTTAACTGAGATGTACCATGGACGATGGCGAACTGCTGCCGAAATGGGCATGACAGATAATACTGTTCAGTGTACCCAAGTAATGCAAACAAGTTCGAAGATCATGAGTCAGATTATGGGAAGCCGGCCGTCTTTATGCTCACTTTTTCCCCACAACCGACACATTTAACTGCACTGGATTGGCGTGGGTTGCGCTGTTCGCGTCGGAACAACCTACTGTGATTTATCCAATCGGAAAAGGCGTGGCTTGATAATAGGCAAGCAACTTTTAGAACTGGTAATTCTGTGTGGTTCCCTCAGTCCACCATAAAGTCTAAAACCCCCTGTTGTGTCACAGAGTCGATTGCATTCATGTTTTAACATTTTCAGTTTAAAAACCAAGTATGCATTCTTCGCGATCTTCCTTCCGACCGGCTGCAAAACTGGTTAAATTTGGTCTGTCAAACCAAACTATTGTGTTGTTTTCTGATGGTGAGATTAGGACAGAAATGACTTGGTTGTTGGCCTGTTCACCAAGCTTGGTAGTAGGATTGCAAACGTTTTATCATCAGTGGAGATGAGATCGTCAGTGGGGGGTTGAAGGGATAATTTCCTCCTCATCTACACTACTCATAAGGTTGCTGAACATTTTTCGACAGCCCACGACCGGTGTCGCCCTTCTTGGGACTCACTCGGTGGGCGCAGTGGCCGAGTTTCCGTCAGCCTTATTATCTACTTGAAACCAAATCGTACGAAATTAGCCAGGTTCCAGGTGAATCTCCCGCAAAACCAAATTTGTTTGCAAATGGCTGCATTTTGCTAACTCATGGAATGAATTCCTTTCATCTCTCTGTTCCTTCAAACATAGTACGCATAAATGGCTGACAATGGTAGTTCATGTATGCGAATCCTACAGGTTTTCTGTAGTTTTCCATGCGTCTACGCGTTCAAATTTCGTCTCACCATCTCATCGGTTGCTGGCTAATTATGGACAGCCAGTCACACTTGTCTATCAGACTACAAAGCTGGTCTTTGTCGAATCACAGTACTCTTTTCAAAGATTATCTGTCAATCAAATCGGAGGTCTGAAAAGTTGGTGCATCAGCAAAGTACAGGATGTCTCATAATAAACGCAAAATTTAATTGAATTAAACATAGCTAGTCAAAGAATAGATAAAACTCTTCCAATATCAGTAGCTACATAAGTGAGGTTTTGTATACAGGTGTTAATGTTCTTTTACAATGAATATCAGTATGCGCGTTGAAGTTGTGAAATTCTCTTTTTCCCTTGGTGGAAGCGCCATCGCTGCACTTCGTGGTTACAAAACCAAGCATGGTCTCACCAAAGATCCTTTCACCGTGTCGACCATTACACGCTTGATTGCGAAATTTGAGTCCGCTGGATCTGTGTTGGATTTTTCTGGCAAGGGGAGAAAGTCTCTGGGCGATGAAAAAGCGCCCATTGTACGGAATTCTGTCGAGCAACTTCAGTCCCAGAGCACCATGACATCTTCGTCAATAACTCAGGTGCCTCAGTTGGCTAGCATTCTCTGTGCCAGTGTGCATCGTATTATGAAACGCCAATCTGTTCACATTAAACCTCCATAATGCACGTATGTTGAAACGAAAAATAATAAACCTTTAGATCAATATTAAAGTTTTATTGTGAGCATTATGTTTTGCGTCTATTATGAGACACCCTGTACAAGTTTTTCTGAAGCTTTCTTAATGTAGCCCTCATTCTGAAGTGTGAGCGTCGGAAATAAAAATAATAAAGGAATCAAATAAACTGACGAAAGAGGCAAATGCATGCACGAGAACAAAACGCTCTAAATTAGTTCACTCCCTCCAAGATGTGTTGCTGTTCAAGTATTTTGTGTCCCGATTATGCATGTATCTACACCTGGCTGTCCGGACAAGTGAGTTCGTACTCAGACCCAAGTTCGATCATTTGTTAATTCTGCAGGAGTAAAAACCGAAGGAGACTTTGCCGAAAGGACTGGCGTTGGCTAAACTCTGTGTTCTGCAAGCATCAATATTTCTAAAGGCCGAATCGATCTGGAATACATGAGTTTGGTCTTCCACAGAAGCCACAACTTGGTAGGTAGACCCAACAATGAAGATTCATTGGTTATTCACACTCACAGCACATGTAATTCATCGGTTATTCTGGTTCACTTCATTAGTGGTTTTGTGTACTGGGCTGGCCAATTCAATTGCTGGCCTTTTGTTGTCAATTGAAATGAAATAATCAATGCTTCTTTAGGCAGCGGAATGCAGTGTGGAGCTGCGTCATTGGTTGTGCACAACCAGTGGCGTTTGCAATTAAATCGCGCAGCTCGGCGAACAAGCCAACTGAGCTACCAACTTTCTCCCGGTTCACTTTGTTTTTCTCTCGAATTCGTGTAGCTTTGTTAGTCACTGTTGCTTGGCCTGATTTGGGTCCAGTTGGACTTCACTCCTGCAGGTTAAAATTACGTCTATCCCTAACAGCCATTGTACCTCTTTGTGTGCCGGATTGTCTTGCGGAACATGACACAAAAGTGCTCCAAACCAACGTAGGACGGGAAAGCGCAGCTGTAAATAGTTCCGGTGATCCACACTCATGGTCGTCCGTGAACACACACACACACACACACACACACACACATACACCGCCCTACAAACCGGTCAGGCAGCTGACTGTATCTAAGCCCGGAAAGCGGACAATTACCGTCCATAATCGCGAACATCGTCAGGTGCCTACGTACCTTCAAATGGCTATGACGATTATGCAACAGCGACTTATTTACGTGTGGGCCTGGCTACAACCAGACCAACCAGGTGAGTGGAGATCCGGTCACGTGAGCCGAAACTAGGTCACTGAGACATACTGGACAATAGGCACGTTCTGTCATTTGCAGCCCATTACGAGAGTAAACAAAGGCGATTCAGACGATAACAACAGCCACCTGATTTTGGGGCGTAAACGTTACCTGAATGTAACAACACTGTGAAGGTACAAGGTTTTATTCAAACATACACATAAACAAACTAAAAGTTTTAACAAAATTTAGCCTTTCTTGAGTGATAAAGTCGACACACAAAGATAAAACAATGGGAAAAGAGAGGCTGGATCACCTCATGTTTGAATCCTATTGATCTATCGATTTCAAGCGCCTAAAGCCTCGTGAGTCACAGACAGAAACTGTCTCTTTATTCAGTCCCATCAATTAACAATGACTTCTGCAGATTTTGTTATCAGAAAGAGTTTCCCTGTTCACCGCACAATTTACAGCAGGGGGATGTACATTCAGCCCCTGCCATCGGTGCCAATGGCCATAATTTTGCTTCTTGTCTGAGTCGCGCAGTGGATAAATAATTTTTCAGAAGGTCTATGAAAAGTAGATTAAAAAGGCATCTCAAAAAACTTTTAATTACATCTTTCATACTGCATCCCATTTCCCGATTAGGCAAGTTGCACGTAACTGGAATAATGCCACCAGCTATGGCAGTCCAGAGGTTCATCGTAAGCTCGAACAAAGACTGTACCGTTCTCCTGTTCTACAGTTTAACTAAGCTAGGCTGAAGTGGATGTCTCGCACCTGTATTTTCACCCTGGTGTGATTGTCAGTCATCGTCATCATCATCGTCACCATCGACACCATGACATCAGTGTTCAACACTGATGCTTCGCTGTCGTACAACCATGAGTTGTTTAAAGGCCTTATTGAGAAGAAAAGAATAAAGATGGACAGGTATGTGGACTCAGTGCTAGCTTACTACAATCATTCCGAGGTGCCTATACCTCCAAACACTCATTCAAGCAAACTGGACAAAAACTAACAACACGGACGCCACTGACGTCGGTTGGAAGCCATATCATGCAGCGTCTCCAACCAGGCGCAGTGAGGATCACGCGGTCCGATCCTGGTAGGCGAGTGGCACAGACAGCACCCAGACGTTTTGTAGTCTCTTTCATACCCTTCTGCCAGGTCAAGGATTGACCATCTCTCTGCTTCCGTCACTGAATCGGGCACGGAAAACAGCACTCTCTTCAGAAAACGACAGTTCACTAGAAGTGATACATGGCCCAGTCAACGCAGCTTCTGGTGCTGAACACATTCTTTAATAGAAAGTCCCCGTTGCACCACCTAAAACTCGTTTTATACCTGCCTCGTTACGAATTCGTCGATACCAACCCACACGAACTAAGGTTCTGAGACAACGGTTGTCGAATACCTGAAGTAGTCTCATTTCGGTTGCTCGCACAGGTCACGTCTCAAAACCGTACAGCAAAACAGCCCGCGCTCTAACCGGATACACATGGCCCTTGAGATTCATGGATATACCGTCTTGATGCCATAGATGTCTCAACTTAGCAAAAGTGACCCGAGTCTTACAGATTCATGTGTTGACTTCATTCGCCGCACCACGATGAGAACTAATACAACTTCCAAGATACGTAAAACGCTCCGCAAATTCAAGTGCCTTATCCTGGATTATAAGTGGCGTGTTCACTGGCCGCATGTCCAGAACCTTACACATTGTGGGTGCAAAAAGCACGCCAAAAGACTTCGGTTAGTTCATCCAAAGCAACTGCACCTTCTCCCCTTCGAAGACGACAACGGTGTCGTCTGCATATTCCAGGTGGGCAAGTTTTTCGTCAGAGGGTATTTGAACACCAGGGTCTTGAAGACCTTCCAGAGTGCGTCTCATCATCTCATCGATCACTAAATTAAATAGAAATGGAGACAGTGGGTGCCCCTGGCGGACACTGCTTTGTGTGCAGAAGCTTTTGGAGAGCTCTCCGTATATTCACACACTTTCGGAAATCTAAAAATACAAAGAACGCATTATGTTCAGGAACTTCTGAGGCAGTCCTTGATGGGCAAGCGTGTCAAGGAGAACAGACCCCTCAAATGAGTTGAATGCGCCTTGTAAATTCAAGGCACTTGTACGTATGGCGTTCTTCTAGCATCCGACAAATGGTGAAGCTTTAGTCAATGTAACCTCTACCCGGTCGAAACGCCGCTTGCTCCTCTGGAGTCAGTGTTTCACGAGCCAGTGGCTGTGAGTGGTGTATAGATCAATTTCGCCTAACTTTAACTGAACTCAGTCGAGCCCATCCAAATGTACCATGAAAATGTGGCAATCGGATATTTTTAAAACTCCACTAAGTACTTCGAGACCTAGCATCAGCATAACTCAACATTTCAGCGCAGATGTGTTTGATCATGCGGTGACAAATGTAAGGAGCTAGTAGAGCGCGTGAACATCCCCGACACTGACGAAATTCTCATGATTCCTGCACATGTAGCCAGGCATATTTATAACCTCCCTGTGAGTATGCGACTGAGTATCGAGTGACCTTGGTGCTTGAGATCATTTTTTTTTGGAAGAAAACTGCGTATCCCAGTTTCTAGTAGGCACCAACCACTCGTTTTTTTATTAGAAACACTTGATACTAATCGTTGGTGCGAGATGATCCAAGGGTTAGAGCGCGAATTTACTGACCGGAAGGTCCATGGTTCAAAACCGACCTCTGCCTCTCGACTTCCCCTGTCTAGACTTGGGCAACCTGGCAGTATCCCAACCCTCGTGCAACCTTCGGGTGGCATGGCAGCTAGGCACCGAAAGGGTGCTACAGCTGAACGACAGTGTGAGAATTCCCCACAGTAGAACAGGATTAGCAAGTTCAGTGATATGAATTAATCTGAGTGCAGTTTGTTAACATTTCTCGTCAGCTCACTGTGGCGGAAATAGACTTAAAAAATCCGCCCTACAAATTCTGTCTAGTCCCGTCACACTTTTTTAACGACGCCGGCAGAGCACATTTGTCACCACTTAGAAGGATTCGTTGTTTCTTCCCTAGAACCGTGTCAAAACGCCGAATTCCGTGTAACGTTGAGATCGCGGTGAAGCATTGTATTAGAATGCCGCCTACAACGCTCACCCTTCTCCAAAGGTCATTTCTATCAGTCCCAATAGCGATTTTCTAAATCCAGCTTTACCTCATTCGAACTTTAGTGTTTTGTGCCGATACTGAAAAATACATAATGAAGTTCGTCAGGGATAACATATTTTCTCGAATGTTGAAAAATCATCCCATAGATGATACAACAGTAATTCGGTGAAACCAGACAATCCAATCAAACTGTCCAGCTCAGCGGACAAGCCAAAGACCAAACCAAACTACAGTGGGCAGTCTAGGAGGGAGCGGGATTCTAGGCGGGATTCGCCGCATTCATTTTTCGTAGAAGCTGAGTGACACAGAGCCTAGTTATGCAAGCAGCCCATGTGCTCATAAACTGTCCATGTTTCTGTAGCTGACGTGTCCACAACTAACCTGCTTGGACAGAATGCCATCACAACTGCCGGAAAAGTTCACAGAATACAACAAATGCTCTCATTTGCACATAAATCTGGTTTTGCCAGGTTTTGCCAGTCACCTGATGGTTTGTGACTCACCTGTAAATACCACGTTCGTGTGCAAATTAGAATATCTGTCGAATTCTGTCCAATTTTGGTTCAAATAAAACATAGCGTTGAGATAAAACTGCAAGCTACGTCTACCTAATGAGCCTGAAGAAGGCCAAACCCGGTAATGAGCTGTCGAAGAGTTCTCAGCAAGTCTCTGAGTAGCGTGCTAAGTTCACAAACTACACTTCCGTGTGTCCACCTGTTCAGAAACTGAATAAATCAAAGGTTATGTTAGTTGTTTGGTCACGCACGGGACATGTGCAAGGAGAGAGGACCATCCCAACAACGCACGTGACCGGTCAGGAGGAACATTCTACAGACCACGAGAAAATGACATTCACTGTAAACCATCAGCTGACTGAAGCAGTACTTCTCCCGTCTCTCTGCTTAGATGAGTGATGCACAGTCACAACCAACAGAAGGAGGAATATTTGACAATGAATTTAATGAGCAGATGTCTTACTAGGTGCAGAAGCAGAACAAACTTTTTAATGGTTACTCAAAAATTTTACCCAAAGCACACGTTTCCAAGGTGGACAGACTACTGTGGACAAGGTCGCGCGAATAAAAACAAAATGGCACGTTTGTAGTGCACCACTCATAAGGCTGGTGAAAATTTGTCGACAGCCAACGACCGGTTTCGTTCGCCTTGGGGCTCATCAGGTAGGCGCAGTCTCCAAGTTTCCGTCAACCTTATGTTCTACTTGAAACCAAGTTGCATGAAATTAGCGAATATGCGCTCATTTGCAAGCTAATTTGGTTTTTCGAGGGACTCACCTGGAACCCAGCTGCACCGAGAGGTCTTGGGGACTCTGTAACTACATATGATACGTTTATGATTTGGGCTTCTGGTGGATGAAAGAATAGTTGTCACTGATTAAGCGAGAACGCATTCCACCCCCTCTATACCAAGCTGCGTGTCAGAAAAAGAATCGCACATATGAAAATTTGATTCACAGCATCATTTCAAGCCTTTCGTTTGTTGACATGTCGCATTGTGATCATTCCGAGAGAGTGTTAGTATCCTACGCAAGTAGTGTTCCAAATCCGGACATTCTGAAATTCGGCCAGGTTTTTTTTCGAGCAAGAACCTAACAAACATTGTTCAAAAGTTAAATTAACTTTCTTGCCCGACTGGTTTGATGTAGTCATTCCATTCGGCAGAATCACGCTCTAGTGGACGCTGTCACCGGAGCGGTTTCGTCACGTGACACGGTTATGACGGTATCGTGTAACATCGAACAGACCTCTCACCATCTGTGCGCAGAATATACTGACCGAAAAAAACGGGTGTCTATTTTTACTTCGTAGTGTATTTACTGCGGCATGTTCACGAAATATTCGAGTGACTTTCCGATTTTGAAGGTCAGAACTTGTCTGGATCGAACTAAAAAGGGATCCAGTGAAAATTGCTAGCATCGTCCGCACTTTACCCGGCACATTTTGACGAAACAAAGATGGAAAAATCGTGTCAATACCGCTATCCCTGCCATACCGTGCTAATCTTATCGGTCTCTCGTGGGCGCGGCTCGAAGCGAAAATAGAGTACGACGGAAGCACAAATCACGAGCAAGAACCTAACAAAAAATGTTCAAAAGTTAAATTGACTTTCTTGCCCGACTGGTCTGATGTAGTCATTCCATTCGGCAGAATCACGCTCTAGTGGACGCTGTCACCGGAGCGGTTTCGTCACGTGACACGGTTATGACGGTATCGTGTAACATCGAACAGACCTCTCACCATCTGTGCGCAGAATATACTGACCGAAAAAAACGGGTGTCTATTTTTACTTCGTAGTGTATTTACTGCGGCATGTTCACGAAATATTCGAGTGATTTTCCGATTTTCAAGGTCAGAATTTGTCTGGATCGAACTAAAAAGGGATCCAGTGAAAATTGCTAGCATCGTCCGCACTTTATCCGGCACATTTTGACGAAGCAAAGATGGAAAAATCGTGTCAATACCGCTATCCCTGCCATACCGTGCTAATCTTATCGTTCTCTCGTGGGCACGGCTGGAAGCGAAAATAGAGTACGACGGAAACACAAATCATGAAAGCCGGGGTGATTATTTTAACACACACACACACACACACAATGTACATTCATTTCCTGCAATCCCCTGGTGGAGCTGCGGCCTGTGATAGGGACCACAACATGCAGTGCGGATATGAATTTTCAAACTGTGTTCAGCCGCACGTGGTGGAACCCTGCGCAGGACACGTTCTGTCTATATCGGGTGCAACAAACAGGACTCTAACTGCTTACCACCAGTGGATGTTTGAACGGATGTAGACCTCGTCTTCATTGTCATCGTCATCAGCATCATTATTGACGACAAAACCGAATGTGCCTCTCCGCCGTACAATCATTTCAATCCATTTCAACAAAGCCTTATACCCCTTGGTTGCTCACTGAAGATATCCTACTGTAAAACTCCTCGGGTTCGCTGAAATTATCGGCTCCAATGAGAACTGTAGAGTTGGAGACCGACTTTGCTGATTGCAACTAACTTATTCCCAGTTCGTCGAAACACAACCGTATTTCTCAACCACGCTAGAATTTACAACGGACACTCCGACTCGTAAGTAAAGCCAATCTAGTCTGAACAGCCGAGAAGCTGTTTCATCTCTGTTGGGAACAATGAGCTGTGCGTATCTCGCCAAAATCCTGCCTAAATGAGCGCTTATCACACTATTGATCAGCCGCTCGTGATCGAAAGTTTGAGTGCTCATCTACCAGCCGAAACTCTCCGAAGTTTTGTGAAATGCGCGCTGCTGATCATTCCCAACAAGGATGAAACAGCTGTACAGTGCTCCTCGACTTTTCAGCATAGATTGGCTTGACTTACAGGACGAAATCTGCATCGAGAATTTTCAGACCTCTTCACACTACCAGTAGTCGAATTCGCTGTGCTAAGGAAGAAGTTCATTCCTTCCAAATCAGAAAGCGGTCGGTAGAAAGCGGAAGTGAGTCTTTCCAACTGTTGTAGATTGAAGATGCCTGTGCTGCTTCAATTAGGATCAAGTGGGTTTACCTACTGTACCGACCAATCACCTGTCGATTTCGTGTTCATCGTAGAAGCAAACTCCCAATATGCAGAACATTCAGGTAAAAAAAACAGTACACCGAACCAGACGTTTTCTGCTACCTGGTACCCAACGATGGAAAAAACGCTTCCAATAGCGTAAGAGGAAGCGCTGACCCCAACAGGAAAAGCGTTTTTATTCAGTTTACTCAAACCGGTTGATCGCAGCTAACCACCTCTCATCCAGCAGACCATTCAGCAGAGTAAAGCAGAAACTTGGAGTGACTCATGCATACTGATCTGGCCTATTGAACCAACCGATACCCGGGGGTACCCTAGGCTGGACCCAACACATGTGGGTCCCCCCATCGGCCCAACACTTGTTCAACCACCCTAACACAAAAAACCTTCGGCCGACACCCAACAGAGAGTTGGCTTGACTTAGTTGATTGGTTCTCCTTCCACCTTAAACCTCGACCAACCTCGTAACTCAGTCACTTGGCCTGACGAAGCTTTTGTGTCAGAGGGGAAGCGTTGTCCAGCAATTAATCTACTGATTGTCACCAAAGTTTTTCGAAAAATAAACGGAATCTAACTAGTTCGTCCGACAAAAATATTTTCACAACAATATAGCCTTCAGTGACCAACAACCCTCCCACATACCTTATCAGGATCGCGTGTCTCCAACTTTAAATGTCTTTCAGTATCCAAGTTAGTCACATAGTAAAGTGGGTGTTTACCACGTCTCATTTGGGGAATATCCAAGTAAAACCCCGGGGGACCAGTGGAATACGAGCATGCTTCCAATGGGTGCTGTTTGACTGATCCATACGTATTGATCTCAGCGACAAATTCATCGCAGTCGTTCTGCCAACAATCATAGATTTAATCAACTGGATCCTTAGCTTCCAGTATGAATGAATGGGTGGGCTATATGTGTCAAAGTCTCTTTACTTCGGGGTGGGGGGTCCAGGAGGATTTCACCGCTTGGTCCCTAGAGCCTGTGCCCATCAGCACAACTTTAATGAGCATAAGAGGTGAGCGTAATCGATCGTTCAGCTGTAGCATCCTTTCGGTACCTGGCTTCCATGCCACCCAAAGGGAGTACGAGGGCTGGGATACTGCCAGATTGCCCAAGCCTAGACAGGGGAAGCCGAGAGGCAGAGGTCGAGTTCGAACCACGGGCCTTCCGGTCAGTAAATTAGCGCTCTAATCACTTGGTCCATCTCGCCCCCTCCATTACGAGTGTGCGTATTGATATAAGCGACAAATTCATCGCAGTGGGCGTAGACAATTTCATTTGGTGGAAAGTGCATTCCTGCATTGCATACGTTCAAAGGTTGAGAGAGTAGTTCTCAGACAATTGGTTGGTTACGTGTGGGCTTAGTAAGCCTTGTAGTTTTGCTTTAATGGAAAAGTACACACCCCGTACAACGCCCGTAATGCGCATGTTGACTCAGCCTAGCGTGGGTTGCCTAAACGTGATCTGAATGCTGCGTGCGGTTGTTGAAATATGCATTCCTTGCAAGATTCCGCCAGTGGTTCTTATGAGTTACAAAGTTATTGCAAAAAGTCGTTAAACACATAACTCATGAGCAAAGCACCTTCTATTCACCTTCACATCCAGATTCGCTCAATCAATGATTTTTCTATCTGTTTCATTTGGGCGTTAAATGCGGGCTCCTTATGTTTTCTGTTGGACCGTGCTCCAAAATTGCGAATTATTTTTCTTCGTAGAGGATACCACGCGGAATGTCGGTGTTCACCATTGTTACGGAGATCCCAATTACTTGAGGTGGTTCAAGACAACCTATTGCCAGCTCACCCGTATTACCGAAGGTCACAATTCACTGAATTAACATTCGTTTGAACAGTCCTCCTTGTTTTCCGTAAACTGTTAAGTTGACACCAAAGACAGAATCACTGTATTCGAGTTTTTCGCTTATCACAGCTCATTAGCAATACATTTCCTTGGCTGTGCCGGGGTTCGGACTTCGGACATCTAACAGGATGAAACAGAACAAAAAACGTGAGATTCAGTCTGGGTCAGTTGGGTCTTTCTTTAGATACAAATGAGTGTAGTCCATGAATGGCTTGAAATTTAGCTTCAAACAGGACATGAAGGTGACCGATACTTGAAGAATACGCCTAATTAATGAGCACGACACCGGACGTGGATTGTCGGAGAGTTTTCGGCAACCTTGTGAGTAGTGTTTTCCAGGTAGGCGAGTAGAGAACCCTAATTTAAACTTTAGATCTCTTGTTTTTAGACGTACTTCATAAGATTCATGGATGTTCTTCAACAGTCGACGACCGGTTTCACCCTTCTTTGGACTCATAAAGTAGGTGTGATCCCCGAGCTTCCATCAACCCTATGTTCAACTTGAACGCAAATTGGGGGTGATTTGCCAAATACTATCATTTGCACACGAACTTGGTCTTGGCGAGAGACTCAACTGAGTCCAAACGAATCTTCTGCTGCTGCGAGTCCAATATAAACATGCACCTACGCTGTAGTTAAGAAGTAGCCTATCAGAAAACGGGGTTCACACCAGACTCTTAACATGAGGCAGCCTTTGTGTAGCGCATTCAGTTTTAGAATATCATAGAAGAGAGATTCACTTGAGTCTCTCGTGAAAACCAAATTAATTTGCAAATGAGTGTATTTTTCGAAAACAGTCTAATTTGGGTTCAAGTAGAACATAAGGTTGACGGAAACTCGGGGACTGCGACTACCTGATGAGCCCCAAGAAGGGCGAAACCGGTCGTGGGCTGTCGACGAGTTTTCAGCAACCTTGTGAGTGTTTTCTCTTATGAAAAAGTAGCAGACTCGTTTCCGAAAGGTTCGCACCACAACATCAACCAGGCTATCAGACCAAAGGCCACTTAGCAGCATCTCGAAGCAGGTCAACCAGATAAACGGCAAATGACGTCCGATAAGAACACAAACGTTTTAAGCTTGTGTTTCGACTTCTTGCTTCTACTCTCAGAAGAGCACACCAATTTGACCTCAGAATATTTCCTTCTTGTTAGTGTAACAATCTCAATTCATCTAACCTCGTTTTTATTGGTGTACTTCCAACTCATGTTGATATGAGTAAGAGATAATGAGTGGCTGGAATCTGAATTGGATTAGTCGGCCATTGGATGCCCGCTCATGGCAGGAAGCCACTGATGAGTGCACGGAAGCCGAACGCGGTGCTGCGTGAAGACTCTTGGCATCACCATAAACCCCAGGGAATTAGATAGGTGGGTCATCGTTCCGAGTCTCGTCACAGGCCAAAAGCTGGCCTAAGCTAACAATGGGCGCGGCACCTGCGCCGGCACCAGTTACCTGTTTATTATCGATTTACCGGCGTCATCTGCTAACTCCTCCAAGTTTCAACGTCTTACTGAAGCTTCTTCGGTGAAACTCATGTAAGTGTTGTGTTGTGTTGTTGTGTGAAGTCAAGGTAGTAATGCACAACGTGGTAGCATTCTAGCAATCCTGAGGTTATTGTTCTTATCCTTAGGATGACAATATCAGACTAGAGGTCACTAGAAAATAAAACGAACTTACCTTAGCTCCAGGTAACCACATTTATCAGATGGACCAGTGAACGCACCGATCGATTAATAGGCCGATCCTCCTAAGACATATGCGCTCGCATGCTTTGCAAGCCCACATGGTCGAGGCTGCATTTGGGAGATTCACACCTCTAGAATTGCTCACTTGTTTTCCAGACTTGAAAAGTTTCGCACTTCGAAGCGTGTGAAACCATCTTGGATAGTCCTTCTCCAAATCGTTTTGTCGAGTGCCAGGTAACTAAGATGGAATTTGCGGTTTCTCAGACTTCCTGGAACCGCTATCAAGCGACTGACAGTTGGTATACATACATAATTAGTTGAGTTATACTTGGTAGTGTCCATGTGACACTCGTACAGCCTCTCATATCAGACTGGTCAACGGGTGGAGCTCTAACTAGTACAGTCTCCTGATCCTCAAGGTGCAGATACGATCGCGCCTGTCTTCTTTTGTTGTAATATGTGCGCCCAAATTAGCCTCCTTCACTTCAAACGCCTCGAACTCCTCCTTCAAGCCTCGAATCTCGGTTCAGCTGGCAACCATAAATGGTCAAGTTCTGAAACAAGCCAGAGAGGTTGCCCCCCACTGTAATCTGAACTCATTTTCTACTGATGTGCACTGTCTCACTGATACCTCCTCATCAATCATTTCCCGCTTCCGGTTGCTCAACTCATGTGATCCAGAAGCCTCCACGGTGGTCCAGATTAATGTGACCTAGTCCAGTGAAAATAAAGGGCATTGCACGTTGAGTGGAAGCAATAGCACCTCCGATTTAGTTTACCGTTTCCCTCAGCACTTCGTTTCTTGTCCTGCATTCTATTTGTCGCTTACTGGTCAAACATTAGTCGCCAAGTCCTTGAGTCAGCTGTTGTTGATCTAACCCGCACAGTTTTTTCAAAGTTGTCTGTCTGTCCGGAATTGTTCTACAATGACATTTTAAGACCAAAACATCCCTGGTATACATTGTGCACTGCGTACACAAAAAGTTACGGACAGAAATAGCCGCCAGATATTGTTTCGCACAGTAAGTGCGAGTGGATAGAGGGACGGACGGATGTACGCACGCGCACACACGCATACACACACGCACACACATACAACGCACACACACACGGGTGGGTTAACGTGCACGGACGCCCTAGCGCGCACGAGAACGCGCAAGATTGACGAGATGATTGCGTAAACAGTGACACATTCACCTGTTAAATGCCTTCCTGGAGGGTAATTAAAAAGTTTAGTATGGTTGGTGCGTAAATGATGGACTGACAGCCCACGGGTGGTTAACGTGCACGGACGCCCTAGCGCGCACGAGAACGCGCAAGATTGACGAGATGATTGCGTAAACAGTGACACATTCACCTGTTAAATGCCTTCCTGGAGGGTAATTAAAAAGTTTAGTATGGTTGGTGCGTAAATGATGGACTGACAGAACACGAAACACGAAAATCTAACACCATATCCAGTCGACCGAGCGAAGCACAGCAAGTCCGCGTAAAGAAAGGCATCAGAGGGTAGGGACTTTTGGTCTCCCCTTGAGGATGAGACTTCCACGCTATATTGGCGAAGTAGCAGGACTCTTGAGGGACCCTCTGGGAAGATTACTGATCTGCGCTAGTCTTATTGATATTTTCTCTTCCCGGATCTCTTTGACTGCTTTGTAGTGAAGGCTGAGTTCTACTCAATCAGGGTTTTCCGTTCGCTGCGATCGATCATGAGACACTATTGTGTATGTAGAAACAAGAAATGCATCACGATGCTTCGGCAGGTCAGAAATCAAAGAAATACTTGTACAAAACACATTGGAAAATTGACTTGAATGATTTAGGTTCATCTTGCAGTTTCTCCTTTGAACATTTAGCAGGGAACATTTAGTATTTGGCTGTCTTCGGGCGGCACCGATTCGACCAGTTGTTTTCATACATCCATCCATTCACAAAAAAAACCAAACGCGCATTTTCTCATCACAGCTTCATCGCTAATTCGAAATCTTGTTCTTTTCCCGTGTTCACCTTCATCAGAATTGAGTCAACACGTCACGAGTTGTGAGCTAATTCTAGTATAAATTGGAAAACATTGCATAATACGAAAAATCAATTGTAGCAAACCCTAATTGTAGTGAACCCTTTAGCTTATTGATTGGACTGGCTCAAGTATTGTTCGATGTGAAGGCGGAGAATTAGTTTTCAGCTTGTGTGAACGCATGTGAACACAACCGTAGACCACAGTATTCTCAATATTGGACATCTCAAGCCGGACAACTGCTCTCTTCTTCCCAATGTGTACCGAGTTGGGCGATCAATGATGGCCAATCAGAGAGAGCAAGGGATGGCAGATTGTAGCATCGAACTAAATTGCTGTCATCCAACCACCGTATTGGTCTGAACGACTGCGTTCGTTCGCCAAAAATCAATTTCCTAACTAGGTGCTAAATGGTTCTGGTTGGAGGATATCGTAACAAGTGTGTATGCCTTGGGCAGAACATGTTCTCGCTCGAGGAGCCGGTCAACATCGTGGTGTAGCCTGTCATGTTCCCATGGTGAAAACGCTGCACACTGGACATCTACACTGAATTTCGAATGGCAGAACAAAATGGAAATAGAGTTAGCGAAATACGCTCATTTGCGAACTAATTTGGTTTTTCTACACTGATTTCGAATGGCAGAACAAAATGGAAATAGAGTTAGCGAAATACGCTCATTTGCGAACTAATTTGGTTTTTCGAGAGACTCCCCCGGAACCCAGCTGAATCTCTCGTTTGTGCTGTTTCCAGGTAACTGAATGTGCTGCACCAGGCCGCCTCATGTTTCAGTCCCTACGATATTCGAGAAATCGCGATACATGTACAGGCGTAACGCACTACTCATAAGGTTGCTGAAAATCCGTAGACAGCCCACGACCGGTTTCGCCGTTCTTGGGGCTCATCAGGTAGGCGCAGTCCCCGAGTTTCCGTCAACCTTATGTTCTACCTGAAACCAAATTGCACGAAATTAGCGAATATACACTCAGTTGCAAACTAATTTGGTTTTTTGAGACATCCTGCGCCCACCTGATGAGCCCCAAGTAGGGCGAAACCGGTCGTGG
>NW_008751914.1:101623-110244 GCF_000715545.1 Opisthorchis viverrini
TGTTTTAGTTGCTACGATATTCGAGATATCGCGATACATGTACAGGCGTAACGCACTACTCATAAGGTTGCTGAAAATCCGTAGACAGCCCACGACCGGTTTCGCCGTTCTTGGGGCTCATCAGGTAGGCGCAGTCCCCAAGTTTCCGTCAACCTTATGTTCTACCTGAAACCAAATTGCACGAAATTAGCGAATATACACTCAGTTGCAAACTAATTTGGTTTTTTGAGACATCCTGCGCCCACCTGATGAGCCCCAAGTAGGGCGAAACCGGTCGTGGTCTGTCGAGTTATCTTCAGCAACATTATGAGTAGTGCATTGGAAAAATAATTATTTAATGAATAGTAAGCGCACCAGTACAACCGGACGTTGAGTGCGTTGCAGACAGGACGTGCAAGGAATAAACAGGTTGGTTAGAACTGTCAAAGGTATTCAGCGTAAAGTGAACACACTTTTCTTCGGAGTAAAGTGGTGATTTCGATGCGGTTCTCGCAGGGCCGAAAGCAGACTGGAAGTTATCCTGAACCTGTCTTTCATGATGATTTACAACGTTCCATAATAGGGCAGCTTTCTCAACTAGGAATAATTACGCCAGAAGAGGAACACGGCCGTTCAAACGAGAGTGATGTGACTATGACCAAAAATACCTATCCCGCAAAACCCCAAAATTGAAACCAAAAATCTGCCTAGTTGGTTTCAAGTGTGTGCCACGCTACCTAACTAGGAAGTCCTGACTGGCGGGTCAATCAATCGTCACAACCAGGACAGCTACTGGGTCGTCGTTCGATGAGTCGGGCACACCAATCAAATCGCTCAAGTGTGAACACGTTCGCCTGTTCAAACGTGATAATCCAGATGCGTCCAACGTGCGTTGGCAGAGTAGTGGCTACACGCTCGCCTCGTATGTCATATGTCCCGGCGCGGCCATCAGATATGCGCTGCTGATGAGCTCTAATAAGAGCGAAACTAGAGTCCAGTGCTTCCCTTTGGTGTGGACTCACCGGAATAATTACGCCAGAACAGAAGCACGGCCGCTCAAACGAGAGTGGAGTGGCTATGAACAATCCCGCAAAACCCCAAAATTGCAACTAGGAATACTCAAGCGGAAAAGATACGCTCATAAGGACAGGGAATATATTACTATGGTCACTGCACGGTAATGCCAAGATCACATTATATGATAGTGAACAAATATATGAGTTCCTTACTGGCGCATGCCAGAATATTAGTATTCACGGAGTGTTCACTGGTTGTTGATCAGCTGTTGTGTGGATCCCACCAAACCAGAACCAATAAGATAGTTGCTGTTTTTTTGAAGCTAAGAAGAGATGTTTGTTTCAGAAACTTCCAGCGGTTGTCAAGCCGGTTGTGCTAGTGCATCGTGCCCCACAGTAGGTGTTGCATAAGCGAGGAAGTCTTCTTAAAACTTTGTGATCTTATAAGTAGTTGAAAGCAGCAGTATATTTAAAAATGGAGCGACGACTCGCGAAATTTTGGTCGAAAAATTCCAGTCCTGATTATTTCCAACCGAGATTAACACGTGGTCTTTGTGGGGCACTGGTGGGGAATTTTTGGAAGATTCTACCATTCTCAGTCAATGAGCGCATAAACGCTGAAATCCTTAAGTTAGTTGCTAGATGGTTTTATGGTCAAATCTGACCAAAGCCAGTAGTATTATTACTAATTCTTGTTAGTGCGTATTTGCACCCGAAAACCAAGATAAATGAGTATGAAAGTTTATATACACGTCACGAACATTTTACAGTGAGAATTCATTGATTATTTTTACTCTCAGTTGTCTGGGTTCCAAGATAGTAGGGTATAGTGAGATACAAGTGAGTGAGATGACTCAGCAGCTAGAGTGCGAATTTACTGACCGAAGGGTCCATGGTTCGAACCCGACCTCTGCATCTCGAATTCGTCTGTCTAGGCTCGGATAACCTAGCCGTATTCCAACCCTCATGCTTCCTTCGGCTGGATTAGCAGCTAGGTACCGAAAGGGTGCTACAGCTGAACGATATATATATATATATATATATATATATATATATATATATATATATATATATATATATATATATATATATATATATATATATATATATATATATATATATATATATATATATATATATATATATATATATATATATATATATATATATATATATATATATATATATATATATATATATATATATATATATATATATATATATATATATATATATATATATATATATATATATATATATATATATATATATATATATATATATATATATATATATATATATATATATATATATATATATATATATATATATATATATATATATATATATATATATATATATATATATATATATATATATATATATATATATATATATATATATATATATATATATATATATATATATATATATATATATATATATATATATATATATATATATATATATATATATATATATATATATATATATATATATATATATATATATATATATATAGAGAGAGAGAGAGAGAGAGATACAGGTATTTAACTATTTCTCGATCTTAATTACCCGGAACCAGATCATGTTAGGAAGGATTTGCTCCACTTCGCATGCTGTCAGTCTAACCAGAATAATTAGGCTAGAGTGGGAAGAGGACAGCTCAAGAGAGAGTGACATGGACGCGAATTTCACCGACCCGACAACCACTTACAGCAAATTAAAAACTGCCCAGCAAGCTTCAGACGTCCGTGGCGCTACCTGGCTGGGAAGTCCTGATAGGTGACTGATCGACACAACGGGGACAGTTACTGGGTCGTTGTCCGAACCGCCCGGCAAACCAATCACATCGCTCAAGTGTTAACACCGTCATTTGTTCAGACGCGATGATTCAGGTGTCTCCAGCGTGCGCTGGTGGAGTAGTGATAGCACGCTCATCTCGTATGGCAGTGTGCGGAGTTCAAACCATAACATGGCCAAGGAAATGGACTGCTGATGAGCGGTAATAAAAGAGGAACTCGAGCCCAGTGCTCTCCGCCCCCTTGATGTAGACTAAACAAGATAAACGCGCTAGGACAGGAGGAAAATAATTCAAAGCAGAGTGTTGTAAATGCGAATTCTAAAAATCCTGTAACCGCCTACAGCTCGTCGAATATTTGCCTTGATGGTGTTAAATATAGAGGCCCTCACTCTAACTCACAGGGGACTCCAGTTATTTTGTGTTCTACACTGGTTGGATCACGACTGGTAAATACTGCACGATTGCAAGTCGTTTTGATCTGGGCCATCGATCCACTGTATTGATCCAACATCTGTCTGAGCCAGCTCGAATCAGATGAAAACCAAATTGAGGCATAAACAGCCGTGCAAATAGGCCCACGTGCGCGTTTTTTATTCAAGCAGCTCAGCAGCGGCTGAGCTGATGCTTGATTAACCAAGGTAAGACGAATCAGAAACAGCTAGCTCAGTAATGTTGGTTTTTCTGCACAAAGTTTTGCCGAACGCCGTATCGCACTAGACCCTTGGCATTCCAAATAGTGCGAGAAAGAGTCAGGAGAAAACTTCACAAAACAGAAATGTGTGATCTCTTTTGAAGAATCAGTTTACTTCAGGGGAGGATCTTTACTGTGCTTCCTTCGGGTGACCATATATCTTTACAGGATTTCAGCGTTAACCCAAACGGCTATATTAAAAAGTGCCTCCACTTGAATGATGATCAGTAACTTACCGTATATCTTATGATCTTTCGAACTTGTTGTTAGCTAGTACCATGTAGACAATAAAAAATATCTCAGTGTTTGCATATCTTGTCGATTGTGCCTTGAACCAAAACTGTGTAGAACCGCTTAATACATCGCATACTTTTACCATAACACCGGTCTGAGACAGAATGAATCGGTTTGGAGTGGAATTAGCCGCTGCAGATGCTAAATTATGCTAACATGTTTGGAATTTTTTAATCTTTCATCTACAAGTTCATGTGCCTCAATAAATAACTCACAAAGCTGCTCAGTAAAACCCACCAGATGGTGTCTCTCTATAAAAAAAATGGGTTGCTAAGACTCCCGGAGCAGTGTTCAGTGTCTTCTATATTGTTCAACGGGGTATCCTTCAACTCTGAAGGACGAACCCACAGGGGATTCAAAAAGGCCACCAAGCATCGGGTCCTTTATCGACCAACTTTTATTGTATGTGGGAGGGTGTCTTCAGGCTCGACAATACTCTCCTCGTCTTGAAAATACGCTTTTGTGTCGCTAGCAATGTGAATGGCTTGTGAACCAAGCCAGTTCTTTCCCTTCTCCTCAGCTGATATGTTGTAAGCACAACGTCGTAAAGGGGAGTGTTGTAGACACGTGTGTGACTGGTTGATTGAAATCCGGTGAGATGCTCTCCTGACAAGCCCAAAAAGAGGCAAAATAGGTGAACTTCGGTTAGGCTCCTGAAGGAAAAATAATTCAGCACAGCACACGTGTGTGACTGGTTGATTGAAATCGGGTGAGATGCTCTCCTGACAAGCCCTAAAGGGGACAAAATAGGTGAACTTCGGTTTGGCTCCTGAAGGAAAAATAATTCAGCACAGCCAAACATCCAGGCAGCCCTTCATCACAAGCTAAAATGGAAAGATTCGTTTGAATATTACGTCAGAAAAATATCCTTTTAAAAACAAATGGACTCATTGGCCTACGTAGAGCTCTTGCTCAAGCAAGAAATAAGGCCGGTCAGAGTAGTCCAAACAGGTGAGTGAAGAATCTGAGAATTACAAAGGGAGCTCTTACTCACAAAGTCGGAAAAGAGTGGCGTATAGAAGCCTCAGATTGTGATACGAATGACTAAGTTGTTTCGCTATTTGATCTGAATTGCGTTACCTAGTTTAGTTGATGAGTTTCCCCTCGTTCTTTCATGACCGTGGGACGAAACATCATGATCACAACCCTGCCTCGCTTTGACTACTGTTGTGCGCTAATCCAGAAAGAATGGTTTTTTTGGCGAACACACACAGTGCTTCCGGAAAGACCGAAATCGGTCTTTTTGCAACTGCAGAGATGAGCTCGTTTCGCTCCTCAGTTGGTTACAGAAAGCGTGTGCGCGGGTACACCACAATCTTATTCAATATTTCGTAAAGTTTCGAAGGAATCTCCTGCCTCGCAACTTTGTCAAAATTACTTTGCGCGTGTGTGCGGTGTCGTTCGCTGACGTCAAGTTTGACGGTTTCAATTGGAACACGATGGTTACGTTCCGAAAGAGAGCAACCCTTGATAGGAGAATTCATACAAAAATGTAACGAAATTAATAAGTCTTAAATCTATTCACAGTTTGCATCATCAAGGAATGCATGCCCCGGGAGATGAACAATCAGTTCATTTAGGTCTTGAAAAATATTGTCTGACCGCCTGTCATACACCGGCAAAAAAGGTCAGTAACTTATTTCTTACTTAGAAAAGGACATAGTGGTCCATTGCTATCAGCATGATACATGTCAAGCCTCTCGTCTAAACCATTGCAAACCTGCATTTCGGAGTGTAACTGCCGGGTTCAGAAATCATCTTTTGTTAGAAAGCGACCCGCAGAACGCACTCAGCATCATAATGTAAACAGAACAGAGGGGATTCCCACTACATTCACACGAAAGACAGCACAATCGGAAATACTATGCCAGTGTTAAATGCGTGTAGCAAAGCCGTCAATAGGACGAACTTCACAGGAAATGTCTTCCAATCCTCCACCACTGCGACCTTATGACTTTTCATTTCCACTAACTCAGCAGCATCACTCTGATCTTCCTCCTCCCTCGTGTAATCGATGTTCACAACTACTATGCGCAGACGTACGGCTGAAAACTTGCCTCACTAGAAATGACGCTTCGACGAAAATAGTCGCTTAGGTTGCCTCCTGGGAACTGAACCTTCCTGGTCGTATTACCTCGTTTACCAATACTACTATTAATAGGATTATTATCATCATTATTTTCTCAGTGCCGTGCCAAACACTAATAAGTGCGTGCAACCTTTATGTGTTGTGTGTGCACCACAAGTCTCAGACCACGCGGCGACCAAATAACTCAGTTCACTTTTTATCGATTTGCGTCAAAACGCGATCAGCGAACAAGGTATGCGGCTCAGCTGACGCAAGTGACGTTTGCTGCACGTGACCGATCGAAGATTTCTATCTGCTAGCCACCACTACAACACTACACATAAGCTGGAATTCAAATAACAAACCCATTACTGCACCTTATACTAGATTTTCGTTTTTTATCCGGATGTTTTGAAAACTGTTGTTTACATCCGTTTTCGCCCACCACAGATTATTGTTAATCCTTTGCTGAAAGAGAACATTGTTCCAGACTGACAATGAAGTTCGTCCGACTGCGAAAGATGAAGAAATAGATGAGTGCTCGTCCTCAGTTTCGATCACGATTGCACTACCTGCTGGCCTGACATGGAATTACAGCGGTTAAAATTAAATTTGCAAATATGAAGCGAACTAAATTACAGAAAATCGCCAGTGAACGCTTAGAAAGATTTCCGATTTTGCAAACATGACGAAACGGAGATGGCAGTTTTAAAATTCATGAGTTCCTTTAAATCTTTAATAATACTGCAAATCCTCATTGCTACTGTCCTAATGGGCAATGTAAAACACAGATAATTAATGCTGCTGCAAAGAAAAATACACCGAAATTGACCCGACCTGATCCTATTCACCTACAGAAACAAGTATCAGTTCACAGTTTTGCTTCACTAGTGTTTCTGATACGAATTTCAATGAATATTTGGATTACACCAACATCTTCGTAGTTAAAGGTTTAAAACACATATTCGACATACAAGGATTGGTTTGAATGACTCCTCTGCCCGTCAAAACTAATATCTCCTTCACTTTTGCAGCTTATCCGACAAAGATCCTGGACAAAATGGCTAACTATCTGAAACATTTTGTAAGACGAGTTCTCGCAAAACTCTCAGGCTCTCATCAAGATTCCAGTTTACTCCTGGTGTCGGTATCAGTGCCGGTCTGCAAGTCTGATCTACAACCACCAATGCACCCCAGCTACCAAGGTTTTGCCGTATTGCCAATACTGTAGTTTGCTGAAATGATCTCCATCACTCGTGAAAACCTTCTTTTGGGCTGTGATCAGCTTCAGCATGGGTTTGAACCGATGGCTTTGTTACGTTTTTCCCTCGACGTCTATTCTTATGTTACTTATTGCTTGCAGTGTTCCACGCCTTTCGGCGTTCACAATTAAGTGGGCACCGAAACGGGAAGAGTTCGTCTCAAATTACTCTTCATTTATCAAAAGTCTGTATGTCTCACAATGAATCGATAATTTTGCAGCCATCGTCTATCATAGGAATGTCACACCACGACAGGTAGACTACTGGAGACTTTGGACTACAAACAAACAAAATACGGCTCATGTGTTCTCAACTGAACGTTAGCGCATGTTAATCAATATGTCGATATAAATTGCGAGGAAACTAATATTTCAACGTGCTAATAAAGTGACTTAAAAGCTAAGATTGATTCGACTATCGTTTGTCAATTAATTTAGGAGGTATTCGCATGGATATTGCAACTGCAGCTCCAGTAGGGAAAAGTTCTTTACCGTTCCCTCCGTGGGTATACTAGCTTGAGGTTACATCAGAACTACCGGACAACACTTTTGTGTGATATTATCAGGACAGTGACTCTTCTCAATGGATCCCTGTACTGTCGAACCAGATCCAGAAATAAATTAGCCGTTTAGACATTTTAGATGAATTAATCCATCGATATGGAGTAAGTACATTGAAAATCCCACGAGGTCACGATTACTCAGCCGTCTTGGTTAGACCACAAAAAAGCCAGTCTATCGATGAAGATCAAAAACCATTTCGCTCCCATCAGTCACCAGCAATGAAGTTGCATATCTTTGATCAGAACTCAAACATTATTGAATTACGAACTTTGTTCAGTAATTGTCAACCTTTGGCTTCAGGGTCCACTGATCCTGCAATCGAAAGATTACTCTCAATGAAGATCAATTTCCCGGCGATTACTTTATAGTAGTTTTTAAGTCCAATGTAAATCCCATATTTCTTGGTAAATCAATCTAGTGAGTAATGCAACAAAGTGCTACTTTCGCTTGCATATGCTATGATAAACCTAGGGAATACTTAGCGCAACAAACGAAAGTACCCAGTTGTCCATTCTACTTGTTTGTGTAGCAGTAGTCATTCCCCTGATCTATCCCTCAAAGGTAAGTTAAAGATCCGATGTCGGACTCTCCATTTCAGATCTACTAAGCACCGATTTATTTAGGTTCAGTAAAAGGACGGCCTCACTGATGTTGCGATGAGGTGCCCCTGCAGCTAAGGTAACTTCGTTCTTTAAAATAGTTTCTAGAAAACATACATAGTTCATACAGTCGAATCCTGATGCCTGCCCTCCTTTCGAGCAGCAAACGGAGAGCTGCAGTTCGCTGCCACTAGGATAATCACGTGTGGAAGTCTGTAACACCAAATGTTGGTACAGTGTGCTCCTATGGTCACCACGAATCAATACGAAGTTCTTCCAGACAATTCAACACTCCCTGTTGTCAAAAATGAGGACAGAAGAAATGAGGAAACCACGCAACGCAAA
>NW_008751914.1:110271-120869 GCF_000715545.1 Opisthorchis viverrini
TTATCGTTATTCGTTATTGCAACCTGAATCACTAAAGTTAGTTGCTGCTCAAATTGTACTAACGCAACCTGGAGTGGTTTCTGAAAGTTTGTTTCAATGTGTGGTCCTGGTTCCCATGGGAAACCGGCCTCCAAAACCTGGTTACCACGTGATAAATCGAATTTCTTGTGTATCATCTTTCAGACTACTTGGTCTGGGGAGCCATTTGACCGTCAGAAATCGGTAACAGACGTGTCTGCACAGCTGTGAGAGCTTCCAATCAGCTGATGCACCATACTTCATTGATCAGCAGTTCGCCGACAAGCCTGCGGTCAGAATGGTTGTGACTGACCGTAGCTAGACAAAGGAAACACTGCCTCATTTGCGTGGGTGTGGCGATTTTGGAACATGTGCGGAGGAGGAAATATACAAGGATATCCCAGTTTCCCCATCCCCATTACTGGGGAGAACAGTCCGTCTGGCGTAAAAACAGGAAAACATCCTCGCGTGTGTATTTTCCGTTCCCCTGAGACAATCCTGGAGAGAAAAAACAGAATGCATGATTTATTTGGCCGTTCAGTTAGCTTTTTTGTTTAAGACTAAACTGGTAAAATGTACTGCTGGTGACAAAAAGAGTTGTGCGTATTTTTAGGGCATTCAACTCAGCAACCGAAAAACGCAATATTCACGAGGGCAAATTACTGTACAGGCAATGATCTCCCTGAGGGCAAATTTAGAAAAATACAATCAAATCTCGATCGCCATCTTTTGTAAACAGCATTCAAAATGTTCCCCGCGTAAACTATACGTCTGCTCTAGGAAATAAATATGAAAATTATGGTAAACCTTTAACTCCATTCGGAGTTGAGATGAATTGGTGGACTGAATTTTTTGGACTGCGGATGCTGGCATAGAAACTTTCGAGGTGGGAAACTGTTAATGACGTATAGGACTCGAACCCAGTTAGGCCTTTTCTGAAACTAAATCCAGCCAAACCATTACATTTCGATAGTGACTTGGATTTTGTACTTGGTGTGTGTTCCCTGTCATTTCACAGCAGTGGAGATTCCTCGGAGCCTTCCAAGAGCTTACAAATGAAGGTCATTGGATATATGATCCATTTTTTTCCTTAAGGGACAATAAACGTGTAATTGGTAATGCAAACTTTGAATCACGGTGACGTTCTAATATTATATATGATATCTTTTTGGTAACGCGGTAGGTGAGCAAACTACTGTAGACGAATGGGGTCACGCACTGATATGTACTGCATACCTGACCGAATACTCCTTGTTGTGTTAATATATATCAAACTTCCAAACTTCTAGACATGATAATTCAGGCCCATCCGGGCGTGCGCTGTTGGACTAGTGCTAACATACTCGCCTCGCATGTTTGGAGTTCGTAACCCTGCAAGGTCAAAGACATGCACTGTTGATGAACTCTAATAAGAGCAAAATTCGAGTTCAGTGCTTACTCTGGAGTTCGTACCATGCAAGGTCAAAGACATGCACTGTTGATGAACTCTAATAAGAGCAAAATTCGAGTTCAGTGCTTACTCCCTCCTCCCCCCTTTGCGGTGGACTCACCGGAATGATTGCGTCATGACAGGATCAGGACTGTTCAACAAGCATACGTATGCTGGATTGTCATGATCGGTGTTCCGAAAAATGGGTGAAACTGGTTATTTTTTCGCAGTTTTGTCGAATGGTGGCTGCACAAACGTGGGCCAGTTCTTTAATTGATCTCGATTGGGTGTACGTCATCATATCTGAAAACCTCTTCTGGTTACACAACATAGAGTATAAACAATAGAAATGGACGGAATCGGTTACCCCCAGGAAGCGTTGCGGGGGTTTCCAAATTAAGGAAAAACTCATATAATGTATGAGTAAAGATGGAATATTAGAATGGTGGACATATTTCGGGACTAGAGCAGTGAACTTTCTTCCCTATACTTGACCACAATACTGATCAGAACATTTACGGTCTAGGTTGAACTGCAACATGTCAGAGCTTACAAAAAACGCTAAGGCAGTGGTTCATTAATAGTGTGGTTAACACAATCCGCAGAGAAGATCGGTCCTTGTCTTGGAGAGTTATAAACTAGCAGCTATTCTGAATGTAACCGAAGCCGAAAGCATAGAATGAATAGGGATCACAACAGCAGGAAAACAGTTATTGATTACTGAATACGAAACAGGTGGTGGATAGTACGTGATCAGTGGGTATGAGAGGACGGCAGTGCTACTGTGTACTGCGTCAAGTGGCATACACCACGCCTTCGTCTGAATGCACAAAGCCAGCTCGTAGATGTGAACTCTAGTAGTATTGTTATCTTCGTTCGTTGTGAAAACCTCTAACCGTCCTGGTGCATGACGATAAATGCCTATTCAGAATCCATGCGATCTCCTGTCTGTAGCAGATGCGTGCATGTGTCAGTCTCTGGAGAAGACAAGAATGGCTGTGCTCAGACGCCAACGCTCATGGCCCTCTGCAAATGTAACTTGCTCCACAGTGCCAAGTGAACTCATAAGTCCGTACAGTTAGGCTGATGGGTCAGCTGCTCCTTTTAGCTTTCGTTTTAGCTTAGGAATGGTTTGGCAGAGAAAGGAGTGCGCTTTCATTTACTAACTGAGTTTCTGTTTCAACAACTCATTTGCTATCTTTTGGTGATGCAAAGAGATAGAAGAACTTTCGCGCAGTTGGTCTCTGGTTTCATTGCAAAAACTTGTCTGCATGGCCACCGTCTGATACTGTTGTGGGTGAAATCAAGCTCACTCGTCAAGCCGTGTGTTACACCTTATCATAGAGGCAACGGACGTAGTTTTCTCTCAACTTGTGAGTAGTTTCCTTCATGAAAATATACTGCGATATCTCGAAAATCATACCAACTGAATCATGAGGCGGCCTGTGTGCAGCACATTCAGTTGGAGGACGTCACAAATGAGAAACTCAATTGAGTCTCCCGTGAAAACCAAATTGACTTGCAAATGAGTGTATTCTCGAAAAGCGCTGAACTATAGTTAACGGAGTTTATCATCCTTCGCCGTTTCGGGATCTGAACCACGAATAACTGAAGTGTAAGGCAGGCACATCCCAGTACTCTGATAGCGCACACACGGCGTATTCAGACTATCACGTCTGAAAATTTGAACCTATCCGTGCCACGTGATTGGACGGCCCGACACCTTCAAGGTCACGCTTGCCTTTTTCACCTCTCACATTTAACAGTTCAGTGTAACTAACAGATTACAATTGTTCAGTCGTTCTATACCTAATTACCATAGAAACACGGAAGCAAAATTGTGCTCTCCATCCTTCCGCACAGTATCATGAAGTCTGGGCAATCGAATTCATCGCCCGGAAGTTTGTTTGAATAGTGCAAACACCAGAAGCAAGCAAACAAGCGAATTCACCGTTGGGAGGATAATTAATATTCGTGAGGCAAACAGATATTGTGTACAGTCATTTAACGCTGCACAGCCTTTATGAATAAGCAACAGTTACTTTTTGAAACAGCAAATTATCTGATAAACAAGAAGTCAATACATATGTGCTGCAGTACGATTCTCGATTGATCCTTCAAGTTTTAATAGAGATTCCGTTCTGTAAGTGAAGCCAATCTAGTCTGAAAAGCAACTGTTTCACCCCTATTGGGAATCATCAGCGGTGCGCAACTCACGAGAAACCAGGGAGATTCGAACCAGCCAGCCTATGGATAATCAGCTGCCTGGTCTCTTTCTCCTTTTAACCAGTTCTTAGGAGGAGACAAACTTCCAGCTAAGCAGCAAAGTTGTCTTTGGAGTACTTACCGAATGCGTATTTGACAGAGCAAATAGTTTACTACTGATATACTTAATATATACCAGATGAAAATAGAAGTTGGTCAGATAATGGATGTGAACGTTCTACAAGCACTACCAATGCATGCGTCTCGGACAACTCAGTTAAAATATAAGTGAACTTGGTCATCACTTGCAACAAACATCGGTCACATAATTCAACCGAAGCATAAGTGTATCTTATCCAGATTCTGAATGTTTTCCCAACAATGTGCATAGAATAGACCAAATATTACAACTCCTACAGACGTCACCTGCACTTTACTTCCTACCTTCGTTTGGTGCACAAGATGGGGCTCAAATCCTATTGATGAGCAAAGATAGTTGCCAGAATATCCAGAATTGTGACGACATTCGGCGCCGAGGTTTGTCGCAAGGAGATGAGTTAAACAAGAGGTCAGGTTACGTACGATGTTACGCCTATCCTGGAAAGCCCTCACAGAGCGAATGAGGTTCTATTCATGAGGTATAGACGACAGAGTTGATGAACATATAGTGCCGTACTGTATAGCACATTGTAGGTCAAGGTTTTTGGGGCTGCACTTTTAGGACGTGTGCCTGTATATGTGGATAGGTGTCAGACGTGGATAGGCGTGACAGATGTTGATCTTGAGACAAGGTAACGGTACACTATTCTCCAAACTCGTATTTGAACATTCAAGCACATAGGTTATCTGAAGTCAACTCTATTTCGTCTATGCTCTTGAGGTCTTGACTGTTTAGGACAGTGTAATATCTAGTTCCTGAATCCCTGAAAAAACTCGGAGTTAGACGACTCTGCAATTTGGTTGAGTCAGGTGTTTATTGTCTGACAAGAACAGTTGGATTTGCCAAGCCACGGTGGTTACCCTTGTTTGATTCAGTGCTGTGATCTAGAAAGGCAGATACAAATAAGGATGAGAGAACACGTTGATTATGCAGCAGGAATCGTCCCCGAAAGACAGCAAAGATACCAACTTCCAATTCGGTACCTGTTTTGTGCCTGTACAAAATTCGAGCAGTCCATAAAACCCAGTGGGTTCGTCAAGCACACACACACACAGACGCAATTTTTGGCGCATAGCCGGTTTTGAATGCAAGCGCACGTGTTATTCTCACATTGCTTGTGTGGGCGGTGGAAAGATAATTGATCTTTCGATTAATCGGTCATTCAAACGGGTGTGGTCAAACCGCTGAGGCAACCTGAACGGCATTCTTGAACGCAGCCCTGAGGAGAGAGAGAGTGTGTGTGCAGCAGTCACTTAGACGCGGATTAGTCAGCTTTAGGAAACCTTAGAACACGGACTGGATTTCATTAAGTTAGGCAGAATTAGTTGGAAATCGGGAAACTATGAGACGAGGCAATCGTTCTGGCTTTTCGGGGAATGCAATGAGAAACCAGGTTTCAGCACTTATTCCAGTTTCATGCGTTCAAGTCACATCAATTTACTGGAAGCTTATGAAATCAACACCGAAGAAGCTTCTTGTTTAATTTGCGGCTTTCTCCCTCGTGGTAAAAAATAGTGGGCATACTCCTATTATGCTGGATCTACCCGAATGATAGTGGCCATTTATTTTCGGAAAAGTTTGGTAACAATGGGTAAACCCACCGACAGGGGTAGTGTCTATTTTGAGATTTAGCGACCACCTTAGTCAACCAGGAATGTAGCTATAGACCAAAAGTAGGTAGCCCCCACAGACAGCCCACGACCAATTCCACCCTTCTTGGGGCTCATCATATAGGCGCAATTCCCGAGTTTTCGTCAACCGAAATTGCAGGAAGTTCGACAAATACATGCAATTGCATACCACTTTTGTTTGTAAGAGAGATTCACTTGAGTCTCACCTGAAGAAGAATATCTTGACCGGTAGTTTCAGTTGGGGTCCAGATGAGTCTCCCTGGAAAACCAGGCGGCTTAATCGAGTCACTGGGCTGCTTACCAATGGTAAAACTGCCAGAGCGAATAGGGCTAGAATGCACAGACTGAAGTATGACAGAAACTCAAAAACTTCCCCGCTTTTGATCAATACAGGCGGGTCGGTACCAGGGTAGGCCCACTTGGAAAGGTAGGGACCACCTGAGGTGACAGGATGACAGTAGGCTTTGCAGTCACATAGATCAGTCCTTCGACTGGTTGGTTACTCCAGAAATCCAAAAGACTTCTGAACTGCAAAGCCTGATCCGAGGTCATTGGGTGTATGTCTGAGCAAACGAATTCATCTCCAAAAAAGTTTCTTGCCTAACTGAGAATTCTGTAATCCAGAGGAAGGACATAACTTCATGTTATCGTTCAACCAAAATAACTGGAAGCATTTTCAGAGCATCCGCAGCCACGATTCGACCTTTCGAGAGGTTAATACAATTTCGTTTAAAGTTCACTATTGACAAACTACTGAGTGAATCAACTTGGAACCCTCAAATTCAAATGATCGTGATATTCAGCATGTCTTAGTTACCCAAATATGACAAACGTCAATTTAGCTGAACATTTTGAAAACAAAATTTTTTAGATTCACTTACAGGCCCAAAAGCACAGGTACTCAAGTTGCTTTTCTGGACAAAAAAAAAACAGAATTTCATTGTTCAAGAAACGTCTTCTGTAAAGGGAACTACTCACAAGGTTGCTGAAAACCCTTCGACAGCCCACGACCGGTTTCGCCCTTCTTGGGGCTCATCAGTTAGACGCAGTTCCCGAGTTTCCGTCAACCTTTATGTTCTATTGAACGTCTTTTGTGTTTCACGATTCAACTTCTGATCGATACATTGACTGACGCCCGGACAGATAGGACATCAGCATCCCAGTAGGCAAGCAAATGAATAGCATAGTCAGTATAACGAGAGTTTATGTGGTACTCAAAAAATTGCCACACGTATAAGTCATTCTCTTCTTAAATTTGGCCCAATCGAAGAAGGAACGCAAGGTGAAACTGGGAATGCCTAGTGGGAACATCCGAGCAACACGTTCTGACAATGGGGTGAAAATGGCTTCCACTTGTAGCTAAGTGTGGTGCGAGCATGAAGCTTCCGTTCTAGAAAATAAAGGTCTACTTGACAGAATCAGTTCAGGCTAGGATCAGTTACTTTCATTAGTGTAAATAACACTGAGTGCCGAAAGGACCAATAGACTGGATGGCGGAGCACTGAAGCTGGAATTAAGAATATGGAAAACCACTGTAGAGGGCGTGTATAGGGTACTGTCCTGAACAAAATCCGTTTAAAATCAATTGGAGAACCGACGGAGAAGCCATTGTTTCAGAACAGCTTGATAAGTGATCGATGGGTTTACAGCTGGGCAATATATCGCCTGTGTCACAAAAACTTCGTCAGGCCAATTGAGTAATTGGGTTACCAAGTTGACCGAGTTTGAAGACTGGCGGAGAACTGATCGGCAAAATCTCTTCCAATTAGCACACCGGAATACTGTCAAGTGTCAGTCAAAAGGTCTTGTCGGTTTGTGTATTTGCCTAGATCTTACGGTCGATGGGTTGGGGAAATTGGAAATTTCATATAAACCAGGAGTATCCAAAATAACACGGCCAACACAAAAGTAGCTTTGAGGAAGGGAGACACTCTGTGCTCAGCACTGATGCAGTTGACGGATCGCATCTCAGGGAATGGAACCAGGGACTAGGTCTAAAAAATTAAATGCAACGACTCCACTAAGGTCCCTATAGGACAGACGGCTAGAGAGCTCCATGCCAGAATCGGTGAGCACATGAGCAAATAAACAGGCCACCGAGAAGCCCAGATGGACAGCGAGCGTTACTGAAAGACTCGGCAATAGGAGATATTAACTAGGCACGGGACACGAGAGAGATCTAGAAAATACTCTAGTTTCGAGTGGGAGGACTACAGCCCATATCACAGAAATTGATGGCCGAGACGGTGGAAGTCGCCAAACATACCAGTGTGAGTAGAATAGAAGGCCTAGAACTCAGAAGCATCGAGTTGAAGTGTGGTGGTGTGCGGTTGTCAGCGGAAGGAGTCCTTAACAGACAAAAATTTACGGAACTTCACTCCTTCCCTTAACCCAAACCCACATAGACAAACAAAACTCAAGAGTGGTAATCAAGAGGAATCATCATTTAAAGCAGTCTGAACCGGAAGATTAAGGACCCAAGTGTGGTCAAAATAACCATAAATTCCCCGTAAGCCATCGGCGGCAAGAGTTAGGCACCCACATTATTCCACAAGATATCTTAACTGACATTCTACAATGATCTAGTGTACTAAGCGGAAAAGATCTTGCTGATTGGCGATCTGTCTACCCTAAAACTCTACCAAACTGGTGATCTACTTAGTCCCTTGACCTGAGGAAGTTTTTAATTCAAAAGGCTATTATCAAATGCCCATCAAAATCACTGAACACTTCGAGTCTGCAAGTTGTGTGAGCGAACAGCACTGTTAGTTAATCTACCCAATGTCTCTGTTTGAAAGCACATATTTTCGGTCAATGTTCTCTTCAGCTCTGCTCTTCTCTTACTTAGCATTGGCAGAATTCCCTTAGTGAAATCACCAAAATCAGAGCACCACAATCTATCGGTAAAAAAAAACAAAGTTTAGTGCACACTTGTCATAAATCCTGTCTGAGAGCGCATGCATCAACTACTCTCGTTTTCTGCCTCTCTGAGGCATAGATCAATAAATTGTTTACCACACCAACGTCCATAGGAGTAAGTCAGTTGGCGTGTCTGGAAGCCATGGTTACATACCTGGTATGCCTTGTTTCTTATAGATGTACAACAGGCTCCAGCGCATAACACAAAAAGATAAACAGCACCATTCGACATCCATTCAGTGCCAGAAGCGTGACAGCACGGCCGCACCTTCACGTCCGATAATTATGTGAACCGACATCACATGACCTTGAAGTCGATTAGGCTGTATCGCGGTTTGAATCTGTGTGTAACGCGAAGCAGTGAAGAGGTGTTGAACACAGCTATGCGACACGGTCTATCAGCTCGTGAATTACACTAGCACTTGGAGCAAACTAAACAAAAGCCCGTTGTCGTCTTCAAAAGCACCGTTGTAGATCAGATATTTGCAGGCTGTGATTAGAAACCAATTAGGCAGCACAATAGGTCACCTAAAAATAACCAAGCTCTCGTTAGCAGGTTCATGCGGTCAAACATAGTCACACAAATGGCACACAATTACTCCCAAAATACTACTAGCTCGCTGCATCTACTGGAATGGCACTCTGCCTTTCCGGTATTGTAGAGATGATACTCTTCACAGCGCTATCCAGCTCACAGTCTACCGCAAAGTTGTGTCGACCGTCTTCCGGTGGGTCACGGGTTTGGTATAATTTTCAGAAATTTCAGAGTCAACTTGACCATCAAATACCAGTTCAGTAAGCACCGCACTTTGTGAACTGAGGTCGCGTATCCCAAAGGAACTGCTTCTGGTGATACATGGCAGTAGTCTAATAAAATATTGCTAGATAACTTTCAGTAGGTTGTGCTGAGACAAGCTGATAAAGTCCGATAAGAAGCAAGACAACTGCAGTAGCTCTCACTCGGCATCAAACCCACCAGAAGCCGCTTCCGTGTGGTTGAGAATCGATAGGTTGTGAGGAGTTACTACGTACTCCTAGCATACATACCTCGTTGGCACAAATATCTACCCAATACGGATCGGTGGATAATACCCAGCACCATTTTTTTCTTATTTTTGCTTAGTGACGGTGCATCCAGCTGCTCGCACCGCAGACAAGTATTTTCCGAGGTTGTGGGGAATCTCCGAAAGGGGGTAAAATGCTATATGAACTGGAGTAAATAGATGCTCAAAGCACTTGAGGCACTGCCAAAGACACCGATCGTTTTCCGGATATGTGATCTTGTTCACAGTGTGTACACTTCGAATTCAGAATAATGCTAATAAAACCGATATGGTCACTGATGACCTATCTGACGCCAAACGAAGAACTGTCTTCCCAGCATCTTTCTCTTGTAATTCTTTCTAATCTGACCTTGTTTTTTACACGAGTGAGCGGCCAGACGTTGCTTGGCATCCATATGAATACCAACATCTCGGTGATACAACCGAATCACCTCATTTTTCCAGGTTGCGATGTACATCATTTTTTAATATTTCAGGCAAGCGGTTCAAACGAGCATAATCGTTTCAATTCTGTCATTGGTACTTCGGCAAATGAAACATATCGGAACGTACACAAGGGTAGAATCCCTGCATATATCACTCGAATGCAATATGTTAATAACAATGTTGATAAAGCAAACCCAGGAGAAACTTGCATACCTACGTAGATCGTTAGATCAATGAAATGTCACATGTCTTCAAGATGCTGAGTTGTAAACCTGGCAGCAACACTGATCTTCTCGGGATCTCGCGCTGTGGACCATGCCGTAAGTGGGAGATTCAGAACCAGCATTGTATCGTTAAGCTATCACTCAAGAGGTTTGAGTGGTCTTCACGAAAATCAGCATGGTCTTGAAAATAGCTCCATGGTTCCTCGGTTTCAGCTGACTGTTCTGGTGGTTTATCGGAAAAGGACACGCACCTTTATATGTGCGAACTGAGAATGAGTAGATGGACTAGCTACGATAAGGAACCAATGTAAATTTCCATCGAAACCCATCAATGTTGCTCGAAGTCGATGAATGGCATCGAGACTGTGAGTTCCAAAAACACAGATCCCTATTTCAGCACCGAATCACCACACTCAGCCAAAGGAACTAACTTGCTGTGATGCTGTCTGGCAAATGCAGAAACCGAGAAATAATCTCATAATCTCTCAATTCATAAGTATGAAGCAAATACCCTGGATTAAC
>NW_008751914.1:120895-194686 GCF_000715545.1 Opisthorchis viverrini
GAGTAGCATATTGTTGAACCAATGAACTGGATTACAAGAGTATCGTATACGGATAGAAGTTTTTTCCTGAGGGTTTGCATCTAATTCATAATTAACCGTTTCCACTTGGGAGTTCGAAGTTGCAAAATGCGGTCCTTCTGTCCATTATGCTGGCTGATAATCCGGTGCTTTCAAGATGATAAAATAATTATATGAGAATATTATACATTTTATGTAATACATATGTGTGTGTTATATGTATCATATATCATATATTGCACTATGATATGGTGTGTCGAGGACTCCATAAAATTTATAGTAGAATCAAGGGGATACTCAGACGCCGCATAATGCATATGTATATGTGTTATATGTAATGTATATCACATATTGCACCATAATATTGTGGGTCGAGAACTCCATCAAACTGACAGTAGAATCAAGGGGATACTCAGACGCCGCAATTTGGTTACTAAGAGCATTTCTTGAGTTTGTCTGATCCAGATGCCTTACGGTACTCGTTTCTGATAACCTCGCACCCTTCAGGTATGGTATTTTCAATAAAAATACAATGGCTTTGTGAGTAAACTTAATTAAAGCGAGCTTAATATCGACCACCCCCCAGGTTGGTGGTAGTGGCAGGCATGGTGACTTGTTCCTCAAAACAACTTATCCTACTGTGATACTTCAGTTGCTTTGAAATCAGGCCTTTCTGCCGAATGCTTTGGTTGAGGACTCTTATCGTCCTCTTGTTTGAGTGAGTGCCTCCTGATAGTATCTCACCCGAGTACAACCATGAATCTCACAACTAATTAACGCCAACCCCTACTCCAAGACATGCGCACGAAGAGACATCAGGAGAAGAACAACATGTGCTATGTGGAAAGTCTATCGAACTCTCACAGTCTCTTGTTTGAGTGTGTGCCTCCCGATAGTATCTTATCCCGAGTACAACCATGAACCTCACAACTAATTAACGCCAACCCATCCTCCAAGACCTGCGCATGAACGGACATCAGGAGAAGAACAACATGTGCTAACTATGTGGAAAGTCTATCGAACTCTCACAGTCGGGATGGACGGTGCCCCGAGATTCGACCTCATGGTGACAATCTTGTAGGGTTGTTCACCAGCAGGAAAAAGATACTCGAACGGTTATTCATCCGTTTACCCAAACTACAATAAAAGCTAATCATTCAAATTTTCCTAAATACATGAATGATTTTTTTGTCGCCGAAATCATTGGTGTCTTTGATGAGCAGCATGAAATCAATTGTGGCGGCAGCACTGCGGTAAGATCCCTTGGATGCTGGAGCAAATTTGACCACCGGTTGAATGTGATGCACTTTGTCTCCTCCACGATTGTATATACCAATCACCATTCCCCGGTGAACAGTTAACCAGTTTTCGGGTATATAGCCACAACGTTATACGGAAGATTGCTGCAGTATAGCACTACCTCAGTGGTTAAATCCTGTGGCTTACCCCACAGCTTTCACAAATGAGGACTATAACCTGAGGACGTCCTAAGCTATTGCCATCAATAATCAACCGAAGGAAGCAAGGTTGCGTCCTCTTACTATGCCTTTACAAGAAACACCAATCCGCTGCAGTACAGAAACTTCGAATGCCTCTTTGAATTAGCAGCCGGGCCTGATACTGACACAGTCAAGTTGATGACGTTCAAAACCCAGTTGTGGTCTTTGAGGGGAGGACGCATTATGAAACATACTACTTCCTCACCAGTTTTGCGGTTCTGGCCAACTCGGACTAAATGTCGAAGAGTTTTCCGCAAGCTTGTGAGTAGTTTCCCTTATCTAAATGTAAATCCGTTTCAAGCGTACTAGAATTACCGGCTTGTCCATAGCTCTTGCTGAAGGAATTACCTTTGGAAGGTTGATAATACTATCTCTTTGTGGAAGTGGTCCTACTTGAGGTATATTTGGTTTACTGAGAAATGCTTTTACATGGGACTTCCGGTGGGGACTGCTTAACACACCCAGGTGAAATTAGTGTGACCACCTGTTGACTTAAAAAAATCGACCCCCTGAGTTGAAAAACCATCAGGTCGATTGTTTAACTTTAGGCTTTTATGCAAGTAAACAAGCAGCTAAACTGTTGATCAAGTCAGGGGCTGATTGTTTCAACATCCGGGGATCGCGCCTACCTGATGAGTCCCAAATAGGGTGAAACTGGTGATGGACTGTCTGCGGATTTCCACCAATCATCTGATACTACTTAATTAAGAGACAAAAGGAGCCTCATAGAGTATATCTGCAACGAAACCTCCAGGCAGCCTGTAAGCGAAATAATTTTAATTTGCTATTGAGCACAAAGAACTCAATCAAGTTCTCCGTTCAATTAATCTCGTCATGTATATGAACTGAAGGGAAATCCGGGAGTTGGGCGTACTTCTTTATTTCACCAAGCGAAATCCTATTTGGTTGGAATTTCTTCGTTATTTTTTATTGCTCAAAACAACGTACCAAAACACCCTAATTTCCAGAAATATTCCATCAGTTTTTTGGCCTTTGTAATATCTAAAATTGGTACACAGATTGGTACTGCATGTTTAATGTTTTTGTTTATCAATTCCCAAAGGATGCACGGTACAATAAGACCTGTGAAATACAACTGACAAATCCAAAATCGTCATCTTCATCGTGGAACGTAAATTGATGGCCAATTAAACGTGAATCACAGTGTTTTCACATCTCTTACCGAAACCAGTGTCGAAACCAAAGTGATGCTAAATTCTTTTCAAAGATCATTCTGGTCATTTGTCAAAGTATGTACGTCCAAGAGACTGCGTACGTAGTCTCCCAACAGTACTATGGCTTGGCTTACTGCCAGCGCTAACGTAGACTTAGATGAAGCGCCGGATAACAGGAAGACTATTTGGAAAAAGCTTTTGAAAAATCAGAGTTGAGTTAGATTCTGGAGCGAAGTGAACGAAATGTTTTTTTGCTGAATTCATTTGAAAGTAACTCTGGTCACGCAATTTCTCCTCAGTCTGTCTCCGGTAGTCCTCTGCACATCTCTCGAAACATTGTAGATACTTAGATGTGGCAACTCGGTGTCTCTGAACAACGGCTGAAAAACAATGTTGCGGTAGTGATTTTATTGAGTATTGTTCATTCGTGAACAGTATGAATGGGATGCAGAGGCTTAAAGTACACATGCACCCATATGTAGGTTGGGTAGACCCGCACTACGAGGGTACGTGTGTGCATGTTTGCATGTGTGAGTGGGGTAAACAGTATTACTGCATCAGGTTCAACTGTGGACACAAACTGATCCATGAAAAAACTCGATAATGCTGCTATTTCAGGTGTTCCCAGGCGATCGAAACACTAACACATCTGTGTTGCTGATCCAGACAGTGCTTCCAAATTTGTGAGGAATTGACATTTGTTGATTCCAGGGTTGATGGAAGCCTTATTTATAGATCACTGGTGCTTAATGGAAGCGGACATGGGTAGTTAACAGTCATCTCCAATATTTTGTTCTGTTGTCCCGTGAAGTAAGGATATACTCACAGGCATTTCCCCATTTGATGATTAGTCGAATTGGCGTCGTAGAGATGGACTATCCACTTTCGTCCAACTAAGGCTACCACAACCATAGCTAATGCTGCCTTTTCCCCTCAGACGGGACCTACGAGTCATCAGCTGTGCGCTTGTTTCTTCACTGGGTTCAGAAGACTACAACCAGTGTTTCCGCCCGAATAGCTGCTGCTTCATTGTAGCTGAGATCCGATCGAGGGGCTTTATCCGAAACATGATGAATTTCTGACATTGTGTGTAGCTGTGCGTGTGAATGGTGAATGTTTTAAACGGGGAAGATGACGTAAGAAAATGTTAGAAGACATGGGATAAGGAAGAGGAACGAATCGAATAAGCTTTGATTGGCCGTCTCTGCGCCAATCCATAACAAAAGTGACGTCATCCAACCCGCAGAACGTCGGTGAGTCAGCTGGATTCATTATTTCTTTCGGCAGATATCAGAGAGGTAAACCTGCGGTGGTGCTCGGAGTGATTTTTGTATCCAACGCCGCATAAATCTACTGAATACTAGCTTATCTGAATGCGGCATTTGAGTGTGCATTTTATGTTTGGTGTGGCTCACCACAGTAGTAGTTTTTACTGGTCAGATCGAGGATTGGAACAAGCAAGTGGGAACGCTAACAGATCCCGAACGCTTCCCTCATGTTCACCCACTAGAAAGATAGCGAACTGAAAAAAATCCGTGTGATGTCAAGCACTGAATGATTTAAACTTTTCGAATCCTTTCCATACGAATGGTGCCTGGAATGAAAGAATATTCATTCTTCCCCAAATGCGTCATGTTTTTGTTCCGACTTAAATCACATCGTTGTTTGTAAGTTGGTATCGATTTCTTGGCATCTCGTTGAACATCAAAACAAACAGACAAAGAACAGCCTGGTCACAAGCGCACATAGCTGTGCTTTCGAGGGACGACAGAACAATTGGCAATTCCCATTCACGTGATGTGTTCTCGTTTGATCTAAATGCCATGGTGACGAGGCAGACAGAAACAATAGGTTCATTCATGTGAGAAGTGGGATGCATAGAAAAACTATTGCTGGACCGAAGAAAAGTAGACAATTGGGTTGTGCGCCGTAACTATGGTTACGTTGCCATGTTTGGAATGACCAAACGCGTTCCACTGTGGGATGAGGATGACAGTGGATAGTTAGACAGGAACTGCGAATTTCACAAGGTTGTCGCGGAAAATAACCTCAAATTATCCTATACAGACAAGATTTGTGAAGGAATGTACCGTAAAAAGGGGATTTTACTTGAAACTGATTCGTAGTAATGGTAGTCGAAGATAACAGCCCAACCGACCGTTATGGGCTTTCTTATCTCTTTGCCTTCTCAGCTAAATTAAACAATTAGTCTAAACAAGAAGGGGGGGACACTTCGAGCTTCATCCTAACGAACGATTTTTCACCGAAGTGAAGTAAATTGCTGCTGACAGTGAACAAACGATTTTAGGTATCACTCTCATCCGGAAACTTGCTTTCTCATGGAGTACAGCTAAATCTCCAAGAAACTCAAGAAGTATCAACATCCGACTAAATTTTTTTACCACGCACTACTACTGGGCAGGCAGGCAGGTGAAACCTTCGAGCATCTTGAACAAACTGATTACAGACATACGGGCATTTTTTGCGTTTTTTTATATCCTTACACAAAAAATTGGACATTGTCATCCCGAATTAAAACATGTAAACTGTTCAGCTCTGTCGATGATATCCACCGCGATACATCAGTGGGCAACCCTGTTTGTTAGGCGTTCACGCAGGCGTTAGCATCAAATGTCTGATCAAATGCAACAGGAAGAATCATTGGAGACAGCTTTCCTCTCCTTAATTCATGGTTACTTGGTAGAAGCTAAATGAAGTATCGCTTTCTGTCGTCTTTGATCGGGAAGCCCAGGGACTCGATTGTGTTCAGTATCGTCGAGCATTGCATTTGTCACCTACGGGCTACAGTCTATAACAGGTCATTTGTTGTGTGGCTCACGAGCCGTCGACAAAGCGTCCCGTACCCCTTAGTTCAGTCCCTGAGAGGGTGAAAAACAGTGGTTGCGAGAGCTGCTGAATGTCACGATCCCGAGTTTCAGGGAATATTAGGAGGCAATTCCTCGGATCACCGTAGCAGGACAAAAATGGTGGTAAGGGCCTCGCTGGAAGTGTGTTACATGCCCGCATTGGATAATACGACCTGTCCTAGAATATGCCAAAAACAGACAGATCGTTTGTAAAAACCAATAATGGATTTGGTCACAAGCTCCACAACTGTTCGTTGGTCAATTTCGTCATCTTACGTCTATGCGAGTTTCTTCAAACGTATTCTGCCCTACACTTCTATAAACAGAGGCTGCCTTTTTTCACTTATATGTCGCCCACGTTTCCGCCTTTAGTGGGTTACCCCAGAACCGCCTCAGAAAAAATTCGTTAACAGCTGTTTACAATGGTGTCTCATCGGACAATTACAGCAGGATTGAAATACTGCGGAGTTTCACTGTACCTTCAATCCTTTGTTAACTGAACGGCTGTAAACTGTCCGACTGTTTTTATCCGATTCACGAGCGCTCTGCTGCAATCGTGAAGCGAAATGGGAAACGATGTTGGAAACGGCTGGTAAGGTAACTGAAAGTTCAATGGGTTCTAAGATTGTTCTGGATCAAAATAATTTAAAAATAAAGCGTCTTTTGTACCGTCAGTATACAAGTTTTTTTCAGTGTTCCATCCACCGGGTCCTACCAACGCAATTTTCACTAATAAACCGTTGTTCTTGAATGCGTAAACTGCACAAGTGATTTGGTTAAGCCTATCGGATTTTTTATTTTTACTCAGAATCACGCCCTTCTATGGTTAGGTTGTGAAACTTGTGCTCTTTCATCCTGCAACCTCGTCTCTAGTCTCAAGCTAGCACATGACTGCTGTTGCAGTCTCGATTCAATGTGTGGTGATTGGGTTAGAAAATCGATAAGCGTATGGACTGCCAGACCGCTCAATGTCCTCAAACTGGTACACGTCTGCGTGCGAAATAGCCACGCCCGGTGGTTTAGAATGGCCATTCGTGTTCCTCACATGGAGACAAACTTTAAGACATTGGCACTGATTAACACGTCCGGTCATGGTCGTACCGATTAATTGCCTTTGAAATTCGCGTTAATATAAATTAGAAAAAGTAACACAGTATCAACTTGTTGCACACTGATTTGACAATGAAAATGGAATTCTCTCTCACAGATAGCACGAGTTCTCCTGAGCATTGCTGGAACGCAGTGGTCGTAGAAATGACAGCTAACGGGAGCTTTAAGTGTATCCTCATACAACCGTTCTTTTTCCTTTCAGTTTTTCTACATTATGAGGTAGCAAAAGTTAATAGTTTCTTAACACCATTAAATTCACCTGTTTCTCCTCTAATTGCTCTGTTTTCGTTTGGCTTGGAACATTTCAATTTTTAACTCATTATTCAAGGTAGCTGTCGTTTGAAATTATGGTTTGTTAGGACTCGGTATGCCCGAATTCTTGGAGGATGAGTTTCCGTGCTGGACGGATGTGAGAAGTTGACAAGGTCATACCAGAGTGAGTGTAAGTTCACATAAATTTTTACATCGTGTCCACATCTGACATGCAAGTCAGATATCCGGAGTTCGAATCCCGGTGTAGCAAAGGATATGCACTGATGATGAGCGATACTCGGGTCTACTTGCCTGTCCTTTGGTGTGGATTCGAGTTTAGTGAAGGTTTCATAGTCATCGCCAAGTCATGCCAAGTTCTAGTATTCTAACGTCCGTAGGGAGAATGAAATGTGCCTCCTACTTCTCAGTCTATTTCATTAGAACAGTGAGTATGTGGTGAATTTAAGCGGTATTTTAGCACCCAAATTTTGCTTCCTTGCCCCGGTGAGTGGTATACTAGAGTGCAGTGATCCAGCGTCCTGTCAAATGAAATCACCCCTAACCAGGTGTCCGAGTTGAAATGAAGTTCAGTGAATCATCCTGTTTATTTTGTGATCTGCAGTTGGTAAGCAAAATTTCCACGTCACACACTTTGGCATCATGAGCTCCAGTCTTAAAAGGTACATTGCGAATGTAAGAAGGATAGTTAAACTAAAGCAGATCCGATGTTCTTACCGGACTCGGGTAATGCTCCGAAGACACTGATGGTCAAATACTGAAGGTTTCTTAAAGTTCTCAGTTTGCAGCGGCCAGGTTTCTCACCCGTATAGCAATATGAAGCGCACCACGACATCGGAGGCCTAACCCTTAACAGATACGCTGATGTCATACATGCATCACTGTTGATGTAGCTTCAAAAAGCTGTTCTGGCCTGCCCAATCCGAATGGAATTATTGTCTTTATGTAGAGTACCGGGAAGAGGTAGATAAAGTTTTCTACTGCCTCAATTGGCTAATCCCCAAACATGGGGTTAGGGGCTGGGCACGGGCACTCTACACGTTGTAGCTGTGAAACTGTGTGGCAGAATTAGTTCGATTATTAAATATCGCCCGCACTACGATGACACTACGACCCAGGAAGAGCTTTGCCGTCTGCATAACTTATAACTGTGAGCGAATGCCATGAAAACGTTTCGACCCCACAGCAGTTAGAGACAGAGTGAATCTTACATGATCATAACAATGACGAATATGGCGAGGGAACTAGAGTACAGCGCTTTGAGAAGGGTCAAGAATTTATGGGATGCACCTTTGCTCCATAGACACTCCCACAGGGCCTGACGTTCCGCAGAGTCAAAGGTAGTCTTGAAGTGAAGAAGAACCACAAGTGCTGGTTACTGGAAGCATTGTCGCTGACCTAGAAGCTGTTGGAGGGTGAAAATCATATCAGTGCAGGATGAAACCCAGCTTGGTTCAGTCAACCTCGAAAAAAGCAGAGAGCACCTTCGATGCCACAGATACGAGGCTGATACCACGGTGATATTCGCATGGCGTTCGCTTACCCTTTTTGAAAAGAGGAATAACTTTTGATAGTTTCATCATGCAGGCGCTTTCTCTTCAGTCCACACAGCCCCCAAAATGTTTTGTCAGATGGGTAACTAGGGCTTCTCCACCTTCTTAAAGTGGGCTGGATACAGCCCTCTAGTCCTGGCGACCTCACATTTTACTACACCTGACGGGCGACTGGAGTTTACCTTCCATTCGCCCGCCCCACCCAGTGAGACACGAATTTTATACAAGAACAGCTTAGCAGCCAGGTTGGATGAGTAGACAAGCAGCCAGCGCATTTCATACTCACGATTTTAAGTCGCTAAATATCGACAGTAGTATGGGGCATCAGCCGCTACGAATCTTCTGGGATTAGTTTGCAGTAGGGTCTTCGTGAGTAAATCGGTTGTTTCTGATTGGACGTCCAACCGGACGGAGTAAGTTGTCCCCCACCGCAGCGATTTTGTGAAATCCAAACAAATTCAGCCAACCAAGAGGGTTGCCATACTTCAGTGGCACTAATTTTACAATTCGAGTTTCCTGAGAGCGAGTGAATTGCCGCAAGGATAATCACTGAACAATGAGAACATTGTACATTCTAGAGCATGCACGGATAGATGCTGATCTCAAATGTTTAGACTCTTTGTACATCTATGCTGTCAGTACTACTGTGATTGTGTTTCAATATGTTTAAGCCCTACTGACCAAGTGACCTAGTGAGATCAATGCCTGTCACATTGTACAGCGCTGAACATGCATCCTACAGGTTTGTGTTACGTTGTATATTTCTGTGAAACTTCGCCAACATGACTTCAGGAGCCGCTTTGCTACCAACCATACTTATGTGGTAAACGTTAGCCTATAAATAAAGCCATATTTGGATATGTTTGGAACGTTCGTGGTGCGTGTCACTCGAGTGAGATTTTCTATAGAGGAGAATGTCGGTAGCTCAGGTAGCGTAGATGGTCGTTGGCTTGTTCTCTGAGCTGGGCAATTTGGTTGCGCACAACCACTAACCCACCGCTACGCACAACTGCACTGATGATGTCACCTCGATTGGTGATGAGACGTTTGCAACCAAATTGCCCAGCTCAGCAAACAAGCCAACGATCGAGTCAGATTGTGAACACAGATGACACGGCCGACTTCTTGTAGCCCCTGGATTGTGACTGTGTGCAGAGCGGCACTATCCGGCTGGTCGGTGGCAATTTAAAAAAAAATCCGTGGCGAATAATAGATTGTCTTCAAAAGATGAAGTCAACTAATGCGTGTACTTGCAGTGTGCGCCTTAGTTTGTTTGTTTGGACAGATGACCTTACGTTGTAATTACACCTGAGAAGGGTCCATAGAGTGACCAGACGCACAGCCTGCTCCGCTGACTGAGTTTAACCATCTTCAAGAACAATTTATATGCATATCTTATGTCCAAACCGAACCTGGAACTGTTTAACTCCATGTGATACTCAGCAAACATTACGTATATTTTTGTCTCCCTTTGTATATATACGTTCACCCTACGGTCGTTGTAAAGTTAACTGCTATTTAGACCATTAAGCCTTGAATTACCTTGAATTACCTTGAATTTTGTCACATTCACCTCAGCCATTCTTTCACACACGTATGACCCCGAAATGCTCGCACTAAACTCATTTCTAGTTAAAGCCTACTAAATGCAAATTCTGGTTGAACAGTACGTCTGTATGGCAATCACTCCATTTTGGATTCGGTAGATCTGGTAGACCGAATTAACAATGACATTTCCGATCAAATAATAAACCCTTTTGAAAATTGGACCAGTTCGACCTAAGTTGACAACCAAAACGTCTAGGTGTGCCATGAATGCCACACTTTCTGTCTTATTCTCTCTGCTCGAACCTGATGACACGGTCGGTTAAGCAGGTGAATCGATTAGGAGTTTGTTTTGGGAGTATGATGAACTAACAGTCAATAGACCTGTAATTCACTGTATGTTTGTGCGCTTAGTACACCATTGGGACAGACTGTTTCGGTCTCCTCACTTAGGACCGAAAACGAAGTGCGACACCTCAATTATCGCAACGAGTGAAACATGAGGTGGCCTTTGTGCAACACATTCAGTTGAGGAACATCATAAACAACAGATTCAGCTGGATTTCAGGTGAGTCTTTCTTTAGAAGTAAGTTTGTGCGCAAATGAGTGTTTTGAAACCGAATGGTACTTTTTACTCTATCTGGCTTTCTTGAAACATGAGCCTTTGTGCAACACATTCAGTTGAGGAACATCATAAACAACAGATTCAGCTGGATTTCAGGTGAGTCTTTCTTTAGAAGTAAGTTTGTGCGCAAATGAGTGTTTTGAAACCGAATGGTACTTTTTACTCTATCTGGCTTTCTGTGATGTGATTTGTGCTTTCCTCACTGACAGCTGTTGTTCAACTGAAGCAGTTTGATGAGTTGGATGAAATCGTAAAACTACACCATAAATTTGATAGTATAGTGATGTGGCGGTTGCACACAGGGGCTTGTGTTTTCGGGATGAACCTCAGAATTATTACTTTTCACACCTGTCACCTCGGGGTGCGCGGTGCATTAAAGATTGTAGGTTCCATCAAAACAACATATTACTATGCTCAAATCACACGTATAGCCAAAGTACACAGAACGAAAGCGAGAAAACACGCCCTCGGGTCGCGCCTTCGGACGAGTACCACGTCGCCCAGTCATACGGATTCTACATCTTCCCCACCTTTGACCAACACTTTTATGACTCATGTATCAGTGTCTTGATATCCTCCAGTGCGGCTTCCGTAACAAACCAGACTTTGATACTATCCACTTGCCTAATTGGTCTCGATCTGAAAGAAGAATCTCATTTGTGAAGCAAAACCCACAATGTTTAAAGGAAAACGTCGCTATCCTTGTACAGTACACCTAACCGCGACTCCAAGCTTATCGGACGATTGCTCAACCAGTTGAGCTTGTTCTGTATGTGATCTGAATGTGATCAAGATGGCTCACTGGCTAAGGTACGAACTTGCTGAACAGATGTTTCGTGGGTCCAACCGAAATTCGGCATCTCGAACACTCTTGTCTAGGCTTGCGCAACCTGGCAGTATCTCAGCTCTCGTGCTTTCTTCGGATTGCATGGCAGCTGTGCAGCGAAGGGATGCTAAAGATGACTGATTATTACTACATCAGTATATGGCTGAACATCCCCGGTCCCCATTTAAATAATCCTAGTTTTGAAATTTGTCTATTGGGGAAGATGGAGCTTCAGTCTAACTGTGCTTCCTCTACAGGAAAATCACCCATACTTGTGTTTTTCCTGACATAAACCTGATAAAAATGAATGCTTGATTTCGATTGACAGCTATTTTCATGTTTTGAACGGTCTTCCTCCTGTTGTGATACAAGTTTTCTGTACCTGAGTTTCGCTAATTTCCTTATTGTGAATTTGCACATAGTACCATCTGTTCAAAAGTCCACATTCCAACCGACCACAACATTTGAATTCAATCAATAACCCTCCTAAACGCTACACAACATCAATCTGTCAATGCGGACATAGAGGAATGTGTGTCACGAGATTTTGAACACATTCTCTTAGCCGGTTTACAAGTTGGCACTTTCTCCCGTTAAAAATACGTCTCACGCGGTCTCTATTAAAATCATTCGACAGGCATTCAGGACTTCGAACAGATTTTTGTTTGGCAACCAGTGAGTTATCAGTGCAAACTGTTCGCGTTTAACGCATCAGTCAAGTACGCGCTTCATCTTCTCCACGACGTGGATGACTAAGCCAGTAGGCCATGGTAAGCCTTCATAAGCGGGACCAGCTGACGGCAAGTCTACACGCGTCAACTATGCTTGTCATCGACACACCCGTTCTGGGGAGCAGCATCTCACCTGCCGATTTACAGACTCATAGAGAGAACAACTGCCTTATCGGTCAAAATGTAATCCAGTCTATCCGTGCAAGTTGTCATGTCGCCTCATTCTTGAGTTACTGTTGCAAGCACTTGGTGTCTAAGCCTTGGTTAAACGATACTGATTGCATTCGTTAACCGACTGTAATCAATCTTCACTACATTCTCAGCCGCTATCTGTCTTTTCAAAAGTCTTCGGAGGAAGACCCAACTCTGGATTTTTTTTAAGCACTGGAGTGCCCACAAGATGCTGAAAGTGAAACGTGTGACTGGACAACTAAAAAAGGCTTGTCATCAATCTGTAATGCGGACATAGAGGAATGTGTGTCACGAGATTTTGAACACATTCTCTTAGCCGGTTTACAAGTTGGCACTTTCTCCCGTTAAAAATACGTCTCACGCGGTCTCTATTAAAATCATTCGACAGGCATTCAGGACTTCGAACAGATTTTTGTTTGGCAACCAGTGAGTTATCAGTGCAAACTGTTCGCGTTTAACGCATCAGTCAAGTACGCGCTTCATCTTCTCCACGACGTGGATGACTAAGCCAGTAGGCCATGGTAAGCCTTCATAAGCGGGACCAGCTGACGGCAAGTCTACACGCGTCAACTATGCTTGTCATCGACACACCCGTTCTGGGGAGCAGCATCTCACCTGCCGATTTACAGACTCATAGAGAGAACAACTGCCTTATCGGTCAAAATGTAATCCAGTCTATCCGTGCAAGTTGTCATGTCGCCTCATTCTTGAGTTACTGTTGCAAGCACTTGGTGTCTAAGCCTTGGTTAAACGATACTGATTGCATTCGTTAACCGACTGTAATCAATCTTCACTACATTCTCAGCCGCTATCTGTCTTTTCAAAAGTCTTCGGAGGAAGACCCAACTCTGGATTTTTTTTAAGCACTGGAGTGCCCACAAGATGCTGAAAGTGAAACGTGTGACTGGACAACTAAAAAAGGCTTGTCAAACACGCATGGACCTACTCGAAATTCCAGGGTTCTATCACAAGCACAGGTATCCAAATTCTGTTCTTCTCACTAATCACGTTGTCTGCGCGATCGGCACGAAATTTCGCTGTGTAGGTCTGGGTCAAGATAAGTACTAAACTGTGTACGGCATGACTGATCGTAATCTTTTTATCGTTTTACTTTGATCATTGCTTTTAAGGAGGTTATTATTCCTGAAATTCCGCTCAGCCATCTAGAGAGGAAAAAAGAGGAAGACTGTTCGAATGAGGATGATTTGCACTTGTGAATTGCACTTGTTCTCATCGTGAACAGCCTCATTGTGAAACAGAGAAGCTTCACAGGTGAAAAGTTGCGTGAAAGAAGGTAAGAATCTAGGATTTACTCACTACGTACCTTAAGGCGATAATTCCAACCTTAATGTTGAACTCGGAATACCGTTTTTTGAGAGCACGGGCAGAAACAATGGCACTTTGAATGCGCTCGGAAAAAAAAACAGTTCAGTGACTGAGTTATGCAATCTTCGATTTCTAACGGATTTATCTCAGCTTTCTTCGCCGCATTTCATTCCACTTCTACTAAAGGTCAGTGTGACATTTTCTCTGCTGTGCTTTTATTTGGTGGTTGCACGGTGCAATGCGCAGCACACATGTATACCGAGTTTCGCCTACAACAAGACATGTGATAAACCGTTTATGTGAATCACGGCAAGCTGCTGTTGTTCTTGTCTGCACGCCAAAAACCAGGCAATTGGCAGGCAGACAGGCTCAGTCACGCGCTGTGTGCATGCACACACAGCCAGGGCGATCGATCGACCGTGTTTTGAACAAACCACAGTACGGTTTGCTAGAATTGTCAGCGCGAATAGGCGTTGTGCTCAGGTTGATGCTATTTTTTGCTGTTTGACACTTGCAACTCGTCACTGAGTGCATCGATTGATTGGACGTGTAGTGTTTATATTAAACCTTTCGACATCAGAAAACAAACCAGAGTAAAATGAAGTCACTTATAGTACCCACTATTTTAGCGTAATCTTGAAAATATAGCGTATCTACATGCGCCGTTATCACTGACAGCAATCCATACTGGTGCTTGACTATCATTAACGTTGAATGCGGTAACCCGCGGTCCATTCAGCGCCACCAATTTTCACTCAGTCACCTAAAAGCTAATGCGAACTTTCAAGGACGTCATCAGTGTCATGGCGTCATCACCGTCATCATTATCATCACCACTCTTATGATGGACAGTAACTCATCAGTAATCGTTACCAGCGCTTAAATGCTATGAAACTTGGAGAAAAAGACTCCTGCAAAGGGTGAAAAAATCAAGGGTGTGAAGGGGTCACAAGAAGCTTATGCTCCCAAGAAACATGGTGAGCCAACCCAAAGTTATCCAGACCGGTGGACAACTCCAAAAATAACTAGTTTAAGTAGATTGCCATCAGCAGAATCGATATGACATCCTTCACAAAGCGTTCCCCCTGGGCACAAGCCCAGATAATAGTGATAAATAATTAACTAAGTGGTGCGGTTATATAGTGGCAGAATATCAACCAATGAAGTCCTCCATGTCCCGTAAGGTTTCCAAATCCGTGCATGATGAATCAAATGCTGAGAGGGCCCCACAGAACTCAACTTAACAGTAGCCCCCTCATTTTGCGTCAGTGCCAAATGGGGGTGAAAAACAAATCGTATTTTAGTAGACGATGGTCGGGTGTGCGAGGCAAGGGATCTGGCCACATCACAGCGACAAACTTTAGCCGCTGCTTCGGGGATTCCAGCCGGGTACCGAGTGCTCACTTACAGACTACTTCAACGAAGAATGCTTGTTATGCTATGAAAAGTCGGTGACCGAATGCTAAATGAGGTTTGAAACCTTCGGGGACGTTATGGACGATTAGTTATTTCTTGGATTTGTCATCCTCATTAGAAAGTCAATGCAGTATTGCTGACTCATTCCGCTATTATTACAGTGCTGTTCTATAGAGGAAAATGTCGGTAGCTCAGTTAGCGTAGCTAATCGTTGGCTTGTTCGCTGAGCTGGGTAACCCACCGCTACGCCCCACTACGATCCCCAGTAACGCACTGATGATGTCACCTCGATTAGTTGTAAAACGTCTGCAATCAAATCGCCCAGCACAGTGCTGTCGTTTCCACACATTTTGCTGCCTTCATCATTATTTTTACGATAAACTTCATTAATACCGGTAATAAGTTTAAAATTATGTTTTGACTTAATGACACTTCTATTCCGCAAAACGTCAGCACCAAAAATCGACCACCGCCTTTGCTCACTTCACTAAGTTACTTCTGTTGAGGTTAGCTGAATGAATGCACTATGGGTTCCCACTTGCCAAGTACAGCTACTACTTACATATTCAGGTCTACGTTACTTGATCTCTTCAAAATCTCTGTCTGCTGATCGACCTTCCATTTTGATCTGGATCTGCGGTCCGAATGGAAGAAGGAACAGTATATGATCAACACACCGCTAATATGCGCTTTGGGAGCTACCGGCTCACGTGATTCGTCCGAGTGGACAACAAATTTGAGTTGACAAAAGTGAATGAGGTTTGATCGTTTCAGAAGAGCTTGGTTCGACCTTTTTGCCATTTCCTACAGAGCTCGTAAACTGGGGACACATCATCATCAGAACTGTGCTCACAAAATGAGGTTTTATGTGACGAATAGAGAATATTAAAACCCATCATTTCAAGAAACCTTAAAGCTGACGTGGACACCGGGTAAATTTTTGCATTTCAGTGGGCTGCTTTATAACTGGAGAGATCTCCAGACGTTCTTTGACAAGAAGTTTGTTCATGAAGAATGGAACCATAGACACCGGGCTTAGTTTGCGAAGTAACTCCAAACGTCATGTGACGTGTCATCCCTCCAACCATCCTCAATCAATCGGTCCACATCAAAGTTGATTACAACAAGCCCTGTTTCCTGAGGGGCTTCCGTATCTCTTTTAGGATGCATTCTTCAAATGTATGTTCCAACCTCAGGGTCATTTTGTTCGGATTGCCGTATATGGTTCTAAAACATGTAGCAGCTAACCGGCTGGAACCGTCTCAATGACCGGATTCGAGACTGCATTTACCTTACATTATGCAAACTGTTTTTTTCCGTTTCGCCGTTATGAAAAAATGGCGCAACATTGATTAAGAGTCGCTACATTGCACTGGTAATGTTTTCGACTTTTGGTCAGCCTTTCACAATTCACTAGTTGCATTCAGGATGTCCCCATCATGAAGAAACTCTGGAGATACTGAAATCACAGATGGCTTACTTACTTTGCCGATTGTCCCCAGTGCTAACTTTGTCACGGAGAGATTGGACCTTACCGTGGTGTGACGGTTTGCGCGCCTCAGCGACCCATTGAGCTATGCTGGGGGTGCCCCAGCGACACTCTCAGAGTCTCTCATACCAGGGTGGTCAGTGGTTAAATGTCTGAAAAACAGTCTCCGTTCTGGAGGTTGGAAGTTAAAACATGTGTGGCAACATGTTCTATAAAAATGGTAATGAACTTGCATTTCGCGCCAAACACCGCTGCCTCGTGGCTAGGCTTTTGAGCCAAAGGCTTTGGTTGAGGACCACATTCGTCCCCCTGTCTAGGTGTGGGTGCCCTGGCACTATCCAAGTCCTCGTACAGACATGACATCAACAGATAACAATACTCTCATTAGTGATGTTCTATGAAGCACCGATGCATCAGATATAAGCATCGGAGTGTAAGCTGAGAACCTCGGGTATGCCGATACAGCTAGCAGTCAGGAATGATTTTCTAATAATCAGCAGCAATAAAGGGTCATGAATTGAAGCCTGAGATTACCAGTTACCAATGGACAAAGTGTTGGTTAACACTCTGAGCTGAAAGAGCTCCGGGAACTGAAGACTCATAATCCATCTTCCGAGCTTCACACTATTCTGCTGACCTCCGTGTAAAACAACTACCTTCACAATGCTCCACCCTTTTTCATAACACCTTACTACAATACACTGTGCGGTCCAACAAATCGCACACTGATGGTGTCTCATCTATTGGCGACTAAACATTTGCAAACGAAGAGCGATGCTCGGCAAAGAGATCTACACCCAGCTGATCACCAACCAGCGGTTTACGTGACAAGCTGCACTGCTGCTCTGCAAAAAGCAAGTATTGTTGTAGAATACATTTTATGTCGTGGAAAAGTAGTGGAGTATACTTTCAGAAGGATCTCGTCAAGTTTTCCTCGTCGGCTGTCGCTTCTGATTTGCTTTTGCCGAGTGCTTAAATCTACGCAAAAAGCCCACTGTGTACATTAATCCTGTTACGGAGAACCATGTAGAGTGCAGTCCCCTACTACCCATTTAGAGAATTTCCCGAAGGAAAGGATAAGCAAAGTTCCATCGAACATCATTACAGTCTGAGTGAAGGGGTAACTGTATGCGAGCCATGTCAAACTGATTGTCCCTATTGAATGATTCATTCACAATAAACTATTGGAGGAACTTATGAGTAAAAGTTCTTGTCACTCTTCTGGTTGACAATTTTCCAGAGGTGTGGAATACAGCGGTAGGCTGATTTCCGCCTGGTTGCTGTAAATAACAAACACAACACATGTGGTCGATCTAGATGATGGCTCTGTTGTAACAAGGACGTTAAAAGTCAACAGTTCAAAGACTAGAGGGTCAAGAAGACGTAATTTGATCGGTGCAAATGAAAATGTTGAATCATTCAGTTCGTGAGAGTTCGTTTGCCAATAGTTCCGCCTCCCTTCTAAAAAAAAGACTCGTCGAGCCTAGGTACACCGCAGTTCAAACTACAAGAATTCACAACAAACATTCAAAATTAGTGGAATTTATGTAAACAGTCGTGACGTCCCAGGTTTATTGGCGTATGACTGTCATTGCTGTTTCAATTCCTTTTGACACGTCAACTTGAGCGCACTGGATTCCATCGTACTATGAATGACATGATTTCTTTCATAGCACATGACTGCTTGTCACCACCCACGTGCTTCAGCTCCCTAACAATATGATGCTTCAGTATATCAGGTTAAATAGATGATGATGACAGTGACGAAGCAGGCTTTAGGCAGCCAAGTGTAACCAAGCTTATCGCACATTAGGAATTATAGAGAAGAATAATGTGTATTTTCATCCATGTATGATCGAAAGGCATCCAAAGTTTCCAACCGACAGCGGCTGCCTAGTTTCCAACTCAAACCACGATTCTTTGCCGTTAAACATCATTGTGGGCTCTGACTTCAATCAACGTCAAACAATCGGGTCTATTTAGCTATGTTGTTCAAGCATGAAGACGCTCATACTGGAATGTCTGGTTACTTCCAGTGTGCGCTGGTGAAGCATTGGTTGTAGAGGTCGGAACCTCGAATCAGGTCGCAACCAAGGATGTGCTAATATGATTGAAACTCAAATCCAGTATTTCTCCTTTTCGAGTGGATGAATCAAGGTAATCACATCGAGACAAGGCAAAGACTTTCAAACATTCATTTTACAAATCCCGCTACTACTTTCAGCCTTTAGGAGTGTAAGCAGATCTTCTGTGAGAATGGATGTTGTACGGTGACACATTATCAATCCCCCTGGTTTCCAAAAATAGCTTGTCTATCGTGCCAATCCATCCGTCAATTTCATGTCCGATAGCCCTAATCAGGTAGCACGTTGATACAACCACGAGCCTACCTCAATCGTCGACAGTCAACCTTGCTTCAGTGGATTCAAATATGTCCGCAAAAGTGACAAACCACCGGTTCGTTTGACACAGAACTTTCAACAAAAACGAAGCCAAGGAATTCGAATGCAAATGTGCCTGGGTCCCACCAGACAATGTCAACATTTTCACCCTAGACACGGTGGCGTATTTCACTGTATGTGCGTCACAAATCATTGCTATCTGAATATTTTTCTAAATTTGCAAACATATTTTGTCGGTGCTTGCGTTTCCATTAAGTAGCACACAATTCCAGAGTCCAAATCTCTGATACAACATACTTTCCTGCCAGACGCAGCTATCCTGTCCGCCAATTACACCGTTTACGTGATCGATTTTCTGTCCTTCCATTTTGTGTACTTTTTCCCGTCCTCTTATGAGCAGAGCGGTTCAGCCGGGATTGAATTTCTGTCTGACAAATCCCGATTAGTCCTCCCAGANAGCCGGGATTAATTTCTGTCTGACAAATCCCGATTAGTCCTCCCAGACTAGACAGTGTTTTCAGACATGTTAGTTTCTAACCATTTTGTGACAGTCGGTTTATCCCAGAAGTAATTTTAGGACGGCAAGTTCTGTCTGTTTTTCCATCTTTAACTTCTCACCTGATGCCGGTATTGTGAGGAATCGTGGATCCAGGAAATTTGCTCACAAACACTCAATGCAAATTGGACAGTTTCACAAGCAGGTGGAACAATGCTTCCGCGGTCCAAGATTTAGCATAGATAAGATTATGAACAAAGGGTTAGACATAACACACATCATACGGATAAGCCCGGCATTGCGAAAATAGATGTTTTCGAAAAGGTTGATTGGTTGAAACCATGCTTAACGAGCAAGTAGGTGTACTTCCTTTCCCCCGGTCAAACTCTTCCCTTGTCTGCTGCTGTCTATCTCATGGACTCGATATGCATTTTCTAATCCCTCATGAACTTTAACCCTTGACTTGTCCAACCACTTTGGTCGGCCATCCTTTAAGCGCGCTTTTTGACCATTTTGCGTTACCACGTGTTGTACCCAGGCGTCCGTCGCAAACTAAGACCGATTTGCCATCTTCTCCGGGCTTTCTTTGGACGTGCATTAATTCATGCAATAGTTTAAACGGAAACCCCCATAATTTGGGGTTTGTACTCCTTTCATTACGTATTTTATATATGTAGTCCAACATCTTTTGACAAATCTCAAGAATCCACAATTTCTGGCTTGTGATATTGCACGTCACTCAAGTGGGCTCTCCTGAATACGTCGAAGTATTCTACAGTGGGCCAAGTAAGGAACAAAGGTGCTTCATTCGTCGCAAGTGTAGTCTGAATGAATAGTCCTGTTTTCGAAGTTGAGATAGAATTCGCCGGATAAGATTTAATGTGAATACTCATCAAGCGAAAAACAATTTCACAAAATACTTTCGAACAAGAACTTATCTCACCATCCGCAAAACTGCCTCTTACTTCACTCTGAATGTGTACAATTGAGGATTTGACAATTTAGTCGACCAGATAACCTTCACATTGATTGGTATTTTCGGATTGCTTACCGTGAAATTGCGACCTTGCCTGGGAAGTGGGAAATTGCGATTCTTCTGGGCGATCACTCTTAAAGAGTCGTTATTCTCTCCAGAACAGGGTCTGTTTCGCACAAACTTGGGAATACGATTGTTGCGAAAAACGGCCTCATCCCTAGCAAGATGTGGAAAATAAGTTTGTCATCGGAACGGTTCCGAACTCATTTCGCTTGCTGAAATTTCCATTTACTGGCAAGACTTTAGCCTGGCCAAGTACGTCTTTGAAAAACATACTACTTAGGACTTAGATATGCAGCACATTTTGAACTTGAAACTTTGACGACTGATCACCGGTACGCGGAATAAGATGAAGCGTCTAAACTTGTTCAGCTTGCTAGACAGTTTGGCAGCTAGCTGTCCACTATTCACCGAGCTAATAGGAAAGATGTAACATCATACTATAAGACATGACCGCACACGAAAGTACGGAGATAAATAAAAGTGACTCCGCGATTAACCTCTGGTTCAGAGGTAAGGTATCATCATAGCTGATAAAAGCCACAATAGCTCACGTCGGCTTGTTGCCAGTATTAAGGTTCTTTTCTGCGTTGGCTTGCAAAGTAGTTACCCCCATAATCCGGGTAAAAATTAAATCCAGTTTTGGATAGCTTTTGGTAACTGTACGAAGTGCGTCGCACTCTTTCGGTGTCTAATTATCATGCCAACAAAAGGAGGCACAAGGGCTGGGATACTGCCAGCTTGCCCAAGCCTAGACAGATCGTATCGATTGCTATTCAAAATTGCTTGGTCACATTACCTCCCTTCGGGTTGCAGAAGCCCTTCTAGATAAGACGATTTCAACAAACAACAGTTTTTACTATGAGACACCCTACAAGCAAAGAACTGTCATGTCAACAATTAACACTTTGTTAGGAGTAGTGGAGTCTTCTCATTACGATTAAGGGGAAATCTAATTGCGTAACAGAACAAGACCATGGAAAATTGGCAGGGGAAGTCATAAACATGCTATCGATCTGGGTGGGATATTCGACTGATCCATGAATTCTTACACAAAGTAGTGTTCTAACAAGGCAAATTCATAACTTCTCATTTTTCATCAATTTTAGATGCCATCAGTACTGTGTATCAACAAGAAGCTAACCATTTTCACAGGTAAGAGCCACGTGAAATGTGACTGTTGAGTGGATGCGTGGGCTGGGTGTGATACCGTTCATCCAAATAACTGAACGGAGAGGCATTCCATCCCTTAGCCCCTTTTATGCAAACTTACGAGAATGCTTAGTCTGGTTAGATGTGAAAGTCGACTTGATAAGTTCACTCAAGTGGATTTCAAGTTATATTCAAAGCATGCATCTAAAGAAGAATGTTCGGCTTTCAGGCCACCGATCAGTTCATATGTGATCTGAGTTCACCCTCATGACTCTGTTTCAGTTGAGGAAAAGCACAGGTTTCCCTTTGTGCTGTCTTGTCTAACAGGCTATGCTAGCATAGGATGGCCGGATATAAGAGCTGTGTACGACTCAGTAAGACCAGTTTACTTAGTGAAGAACGTCTTTTGTCCAACCCCTGTAACGCGTCCTTAGGTTGCATGGTCGTTACAACTAAATATCGATCGCAGTGGACGGATACGACAGCAAAGTGGCCTTGGCAATTTTCCTTGTGGATATCTTTTTTGGTAACGCGGGAGAATAGAAAATTCATAAACTCGTTTAGAAAGAATTACTAGGCTATTTGAATTCATATATCTGGGAGTCGAATTGTACCACAATCAACATGGTACGTCGCAACAGTTGTGTTATGCCTCCGTCTCGTACAGGAAGCCGTAGAAGCCGGAGCCACTGCTGAAACACTGAACTCTATCTATCTATCTCTTTCATGAAACTCGCAATGAATTTCGAGCATTCAGTATCAATCGTTTTCCAGCAAGCAGTTGTGCACAAGGTTACCGCATTCTCCAAGCAACTGCTCATTGGTTGATCTCATTAGTATTCTAATGTTATTCTACCGTATTGGAAGCCGGTTCTAATGATAACAGTGGCCGTAAACTTCAAGAAAAGGATAATAGCTCGGGCGTGATGCGATTGACAAGCTTCCTTTTGGCGTACAGAATCCACTTATTAGAGCATATCATTCAATGCGCTTGTCCACTGAAGTAACCTGACTGTTGAAATTTTACTCTGCACTTTTCCTGGCCGTAAGCTGTCGGAACGAAATCACCAATATTCTGCCGGACATGGATCTTTCGCGGACTAGCCAGCACTTTGGCGAAACCAGTCATTTTTAACTGTCGAGTTTTTCAGTCAGTTTTTCACCAGTGGTATCCACAGGCAAAGCGAATGTGGCAGCTAAGCACGTTTTGTCAACCGAACGGGCTTATGCAATGCTGTTCAGGAGATAGGTGCCACTGCCTGCCCACAGTCCAAGCAAATGGATTTTGGGGCAAACGAAACAAAGAGAAGCCTGATTCACGTTCTCCGTTTGAAGATTTCTCGATACTGTAATATAGCATGGCCGGGCCATTCATCCCAAATCTACGCCATGAAGTGATTTCTAGCCGCCCGAGTATTTCTCAATAGAGGATTGATTTTCTAACATTATTTTGTTGATTGAATGGGTCGAATGTCAATGAATCAACCGGATCTGCTCAGTGTGACCTCGAAAGTTGTTTGATAAATCGATCAGTACGGCACGAAAGTTGGTGAACAAGTTTTCAGTAACTAATTTTTCTGCATCTAGATGAGTAGTCTAAAGGTTAAAAGCTGTCTCCTTGAAATTCTTCTCTTGGACAGGAGGAACAGGCGATTATGAATGACTGCATGCAACTGGGATATCCTCAACGACAGGAGATCGCACTCCCATGACAACACCGAACTTGTAGTAAAGATTTTGATCAATTGATTAGAGACATTTTACAGTTTCGAGCTTTGTTTTCATGGAGTTGGTAGACTGGATCCATTTCAATATATCTGTTGATGATGTCTTCGGGAAGAGTGCTGAGACAAAGCATTCATCAGACGGAACCCTGGGTCGTCCCGGGAGCTCTGCTCCAAACTCTTGCGTCTGTTGATGATGTCTTCGGGAAGAGTACAACGAGCAGGACCTGTGATTACTGAGACGAAGCATTCATCAGACGGAACCCTGGGCCGTCCCGGGAGCTCTGCTCCAAACTCTTGCCCAGTAAACCACTGTCTGTCGTTTCAAACCAATTAGTACCCCGAAGTTCTCCCACCTTTTCCCATCTTCAAATACCTGACGAACCGTCACTGTATTACAGAAGAATATCCATAAAGAACCGTGTCGTGACATCTCACAAATTTCATGTTGCAAGCAATTTGTTCGCATTTTCACGTTCAAACATTCAAATTGGTTTGTTTGATCGAGTCAACTATACGAAACCAGCCAAATGGCGTAATTTGATTCTGTCATATCATGGCTCGCTTGAAACCGCTAAAACGGTTGAAAATCTGTGGGACTTCCTGTTTTACCTACTACTTTCTGCTTGAAGGACAAACACAGCTCCGGACCATGTTACTATTGGATGCCGAGCTTATCGGCTAGCCTTTGAAATGACTTCTGAACCGGACCCCGGCGTCTCCAATGCTTTTGTTTTAGTTTTACATCCTGGCAGTATCGCAACTCTGGAACTTCCTTCGGGTGGAAGTGCCGCCTGGCACGGAAAGGGTGTTACAGCTAAATGCTTATTTTCTGATTTCCGTCAGACGACAGTTACGCTTCAGGTCTGTAGTGGTAATTCATATCGCGCTCAAGGTCATCCGTCTTTAGTACCACTTCAAGTATGATGCGGCGCCCACCCTCAATCCAGAGGAGCCATTGGTGTGATTTCAAGCACAAAGAGCTATAGCTCTAGCAATCGATTCACGTCTTGATCTTGGGTCATCGCGCTGACTCGCTGAACAGCGAAGCGCAGTGTTTATCAGCTGATGCCAAATCCCCATCGGGCCGACCCTGACCGGAAATGCTGTGGTCTTCTAAAAGTTCCTATTATGTTTTGCAGTGTTTTCAGTTGTTGTACACCTAAATGCAGCCTGGAGATACCGCGAACTTGGTAGGCATGACGTCCACAAGTTAGAGCTCACTTACTTCATCGGACCAGACAAGTTGATTCTGGACAGCACACAGATCGCTTAGCGTTAGAAACTTAATAACGGCTGGTCCTCGCAATCCATCGCTAAACTCACAGTAAGGCTCTCTCACCTTCATTGTGCCCTATGCCTAGCGGGTTTCAAAACCATCAAGGGAATATTATATCATTTTCAGCTGGCTCTTTCGGAAATCTTAACCGATTCATGATACTTTGAAGACCACTTATCACATTCGACTCAAAGTTCCGGATGACGTAGATTCCTTTGGCTTCCAAAAATTTTGAACTGCCTTCATTTACTCGTTAAAGTAAGCCACGTGAGCCAGATTCATGAGTACTACTGCATGCGCATAAAATAACTCGGTAGAAACATATGATTCGGCAGCTACCTTCGGAATTTCAACTTCCTACCTGTCACGTGCGTAGTAAAGTAAATAGAATGTTGTCATTGCTCACAGTTGACAACATTCAACATCAAACTTTTTGACGCACCGAATGCGCGGAAGATAGATAACGTGGTCACTCAGATAAGTGTTCAAATCGACAGCATCTCACTTGATGTAATGAGTTAGTCCGACGAGATGTTCAATCAAGCACATTTTATACTTTATTACAAACAGTCTATGCAGTGGCTGTTTTATTTTTACACAGGAGTCAATAATTCATTGTATTACTTTACTAATACATACACTATTATCATTATTACTAGAAACGTTATTATTTATGTTGTCCACTGTGATTCGCGCTACCAGATAGAAACTTTGTACCTTGCTTTACAAAGTTAGGTGATGACTATGAAAACTGGAGTAAATTCTTATTCACTCATTGCCATTCACTAGGGCAACAATATCCCGTCTTTGAGTATAATCCTTGTAGAACGAGTTGAACCAAGCAGTTTCGATTGATGCGAACTGTCGTAAGCTTTGTTGTGCACTAGGATGAGATGTAACATTTCACCGTCCAACCTATTAGCATCCGTCCTCTCCTCGCTGAGTGAATTTGGACAGCCTGTGCGCCCTGAATGCTAATCATGCCACTGTCTATATAATTTACCGCTATTTAGGAGAAGCGCATTAGTATCTAGCGTAGGCATCAAAGCCACACACGTATGAACATCTGTCAGAGTGACCGACCACGCGAAAACGCCAGTCCCTCTCTCACCCGTATCGATCGATTTGGTGGACTCAAAACAAGACACGAACACAGAGCGGACAACATGAATGAAGGACGCACACACACACACACATATACACATAGTATCGGGAGAGCCGTCCCGGCGCAACACGTCGGGACGGCAAACAAAGCATTCGCGTTCCTACGATCGATTGTGTCCGAAATAGAACAAATTCCCGTCATCAGGAGAAAAAAGTCTAACTGGTCAGCTCAAATTGGTATTGCTTTGGGAAAAAATGTTATTTCTTGTTTCTTGTTTACATCAGAACTGGTTTCCATCCCATCCCATGCACATGATCACCACAGGGCGGGTAAGTTCACCTAGCTCAAACTTTCACGATGTCTGCACAACGGGTTCGTTGTCTTGACACTTTCCTCACCCCGCCTCCAAAGGATTTGAGTATGTTTGAGGAGCTCATGAAAACTGCTCACGAAGGCTGTCATTGAAAAAAAAACTCGAATTCTCAATAGTTGGATAGGTGATGCACAGAGCAGGAAAAGGGGAATAGACCAGACCGAATGAAATGGAATTAGCTTCGTTCACGCGCTCCATTTGGCTTCATCTTTAACCTCGGGATAGGGGCAGGGGGTAAGTAGGGTACAAATATTGCTTCAGAACCCATCTGCTTCCATTAATCTAATTAATAGTGAATGGAACTGTGGCATCGTTGGCCAGCGCGCGACGCATACACTATTTATGGTCGGTGCTGGAGCGAGAGCAGACGTCAGAACACCTCGCTGGGAAGTTGGCAAGTAGGAATAATTATGGTATAAGTCTGACGGTCATATTCCCAGCTGTTGGTTACCAGTACAATCTGACTGAGGCGCATTTACTGATAACGTACTTACTGATGCTCTCGATGGACACAGTTTGGGAAAAACTGCAAAGTAAGACGGAAGGGAAGAGTTGAAAATTGACAATTTTTTTTAAGTTTATGCAGTGTCACGCAAAGGTAATTTGGTGTTTGAACCGAGGTAAAAGTTGCTGAAGGCCGCGACCATCTCATGGGCTGTCAGTGAATTCGATCACTAATATCAAACTACTAATGAAGAAAAAGCCTCCGCTTTATCATGTTATCATTTAAACTGAATCACTGAATATCGATTTACATGCAAACGACTGATTTACTCAGTAAAGTGACTTTGTGATTATTTTATTGGTTGAGCAAAACTCTGATAGTTTACTACAGGTTTCATCCTTCCTGGGGCTCATCAGGCAGACAGTTTTAGAACTTCCCGTCAGTCTTATGTTCTATATATCGTCTATTTTTGAAGAACATAGTCACAAACATAAAAAGTAGATGCAAGCGATAGATGTGGAAGGGTTACAGGAGAATATTGGGTAACACGAGGGAAGCGTTCCATTCGAAGTCTTGACGACAACCGTTCCAGTAAGACAAAATGAACCCCAAGCACGTGAGAATGTTTGCTATGGAAACACGCGTGCAAAGAGCAGCAACTGAAGAAAAGACAAATAATTCTAAATGAACTTCAAGGCGCGGTAAGCGCCAGCACGGTTGAGACTCGCACATCAGGCACAAAGTCTCAGTCATACTGGTGTGAAATTCAGTGGAAACAATGAACACTCATCGCCATGTAGCACACATAAAAGTGTCACAAGTACGCAGAGAGCCCACGATGGCAAGCAAATACTAGTCACTGACTGTGACCTTACGGAGCCCCAGTCCAATAAGAGCCTTGGCGGATTGAGGAAAGCAGATCCCTCGATCATCGGTTGGTCGACCAGAAAGTCGACATTACAAACGATTGCAAGTAGGGATAAGATTATGGCGAGAGAAAATTCACCAGTACCACACATTTGCTTCTTCTCATTCCACACAATCACTTCGTGCTCATCCGAGAGTATGCTCACATCTATCACAGTTGCTCAGTGCTCCCGAACAGCGACTATGTCAGGCTTGATGAAGGGCTTCGTCTTAAGTACTCATAACTCCTTGAAGACGTGTATCCCAGTCGATGGAGACGTTTCGCGAGTTCCCTTGCCACCCGATTATGACAGGCACATCTAGCATCATGCGTGGTCCAGCGGGACTGTGGAGCATGCACCAAACTATCTGGTTGGCCATAGCTTCCATGACCGAAGATCGTCTGGCCCCCATGACCACGCCAAGCGCTTCTAACTCTCGTCCTCAGCAGGTTTCATCGGAGCTGGATACTGCGGATAAATTTCCGAGGAAACACTCGTTCTGGAAACACAAACCATCGATTCCACAGAGACGTAGCTACCAGTTCTCGTAACCGCGACTGTCAACGGTGTTTTGCAGACTATCGCCCCCAGCAGCCACCAGCCCCTCCTTGATGTTTACGCACGCACCTTAGACTCGGATCGGAAGGCTGAGAACCCCGGTATTAGGTAGTTCCATACGATCTTCTGTTGTGTTTTGGGTGGCCGTCTATTGGTTACGCCTGAACTGAGTCTGCCAGACTAACCCCGATAAGGCTGTATTGTCAAGGTAGACATACAGAGCTAAATGACCAATTATGGTCACTCACTTTTTCGTTCTCTCAAGCCAGTGGAGACGTTCCTGCCGTGAACAACTTCACACCCACTCCGCTGTTCGTTGCCGTTATACCGTGTTTGGTAAGCTCCGCCAACGTACTTGCTATCCGGAGCGTGTGGTACCAATGGTGACCTTGGGAACGTTTAGTTCTCTGCACGTGTACTTTTCGTGCCTGAACACTTCCTGACATCTCCATTCGTGATGCGGCTTCAACGGGACACGCGTCACCGCATCGAGCAGTTTGAGCAGCTGCTATCGGTGGTTGCAAACTCCTTTCCCCTTGAAAGTAAAGAGGATGCTCAAATATGTCACTGTGTCTGTCGTCCCAGAGGAATGATGAGTTCCTCGGTGAAGCGAAATGGTTCTACTGAGACCGCTGTTGTTCAATGTTTCCTGTCCCCACAAATAAGCATCAATTTCGTCTTTCGGGCGTTTATTTTCATGCCAGCTCTTCCCAACTCGACCACAGCAGCTTCAAGCTTCTTTTGAACGTGAGCCTGACTTTCTGCACTCACGACCCAGTCGTCACGGAACTGGTAGCCCAAATGGGGCATCGACAATCCAAGAGCCCCATCCACTGCCTTGATGAACAATAATCAGGAGAGTGGATCTGCCTGCCTCAGACCTCTACGACAGTGAAAGTCGGAATTGGGGAAGACTGCTGCAGCATTCGCATAGGACTGTGTGGTGTATCGAGGCTCCAGATACCTCGGTAAATCTGACAATTGTGTCATGCGAAACCGAATCAAACGCTTTCGAGATATCAGCAACCCCCAAGCTGAGGTTAGGAGCATTCACTGAAGAGTGACGAAGCAGGGCGTGCAACAGCGATGTGGTTCCCAAACAACCGTTTCGATGTAGAAATGCGAACTGGAGTGAGGGGAGTTGCAATCTACGGCTCCAACGATCAACAAGCACTTTGTGAAACCATCGACATGGAGATCAGCCTCAGTTGATTCGGTGAAGTCAGATTCGGGACCTTTGGAACTAGGGTAATACGGGCATGACACAGATGCAGCGAGCAACCCCCAGATAATAAGAGTAAGCTACGATACCCAGCGAGGACATTGACATTGAACCGGCGAAGCACCTTGACCGTGAGCTTTTCCAGACCTAGGGACGAATCGCCCATTAAATGGATCGCAAGGTCGACTTCTTCATCTGTAGCTGGATGGATCAAAGTCCTATCGAATGGTTGTACCGCGCGACTTGGCCGGCTATCCATGTGCTTTGGAGCACATGCCAATTGTGCTTGGCATCGGGAGGTAGGCCACAGTTGCATTCCATAGCCCATCGAACACAGCAGAGGCTTCATTTTCCCCCTCTTCTGTGGTACAAGATCTGGATGGCGGCGTAGTTTGCTCGATGGTTGCCCGGCACCCGATGGGCTAGCTAGCGACGGAGTTGGGATGCAATTTTCCAGGTGTGCGGAAATGTCTTGGAGGCGTGGAGGTACAGAAGTGACAGGACTTGCTCCGGTGTCGTGATGCCAGAATTCGACCCTCGGGCAAATGTCAGAAGGTCAACATTAGCAAGCGAACCGTCAGCATGCGATTCTAAGAATGTCACGGCGCAATCCACGAAACCAAACGCTATAGTCATCGGCTTCTGACGGGTAGGCCGTCATTTGACCGTTAGTTTGGTCAGATCCACCAGATGATGATTCGTCCGGCTGTGCTTGCCCGTTAAGCACCCGTAACCTGATTTGATGCTGATAGCCATCGACCGGGAAAATACTGCTCTAGTCACACGAACAGCGCGGTTTGCATGCCACAAGACGGATATAAATTGTTAGCCAGGCGTGAGAGTGATTGCGACTCTTGTTGGGACCAGTGGACATCAAAATTGTTCACTCGGCCAAGCTTATCTGCATTATGCTGTGTGCGTTCCGGCGGTGTTGACTCAGGCCATCGGAAAAAGGCGTGAACAATCAGCGCAAGTCAGTTGGAAGACCACGTTCGAACGAACACCTCCATGGACGTGAACTCGATGGTGGGCTACTAAGCCAGCCATTGATTTGCAGCACTTGCCACATTTCTCACACGTGAGTCCCACGAGTATCGTCTGTGTACTGGTTGAAACCGGTGCGGAGGCGCCAGGTGATTCGTACAGTACAGTATCGAAAATAACCAGCACACTGAAATCAAAAAGGGTGGTCAATCCTGTGTGGAGTTGCTTAACTTTAGCTCACCCAGACTGATGTCCAGGCTACCCAGTCGATACCACAAGGGGTGGTTCAGCGCGCCGATTATTACAGTTTCAACTTACTTCGCATCGTGGTACTTCAACAAGTAAAACAAAAGCTGCTGTTTACCTGAATCTTGCATCCATCTAATATGATCAAGCAAAACACCACAGGTCTACACAAATTCACGATATGTTCGGCCAATAGGCAGGCTTGCTTTGACCTTCCCGGTCCCTATTAAGCGTCGCTCACTTGCCCCCACCTAAGCGAATAGGCAAGTCTTTCGAGATGTCGACCAGTGCTCTCATTTGCACATGAATTTGGTTTTCATGGGCGAGCTAGATTAAGCTGAATCTCTCGTCCACAATGGTCAGCTTCAACTGCATGTGCTGCACAAGGTCGCCGCATTTTTCAGTTGGTTCGATATTCGAGATATCGCAATGCATTTTATAGGCGTAGCAGACTACTCATAAGGTTGCTGAAAAGGCTTCGGCAGTCCACGACTTTTTTTACCCTTGTCAGGGCTCTTTTGGGATGAATTTTCGAGGAACCTGTCAGTAAATATTGACTAATACTAAGATAGCCTGTACTGTTCCTTTGACAGTGTGCCCCGTTGTTGTTTTGGAAGGGTAGTTTTTTGAATAATTAAAGCTTAATTTTACTTTAGTACAAAGTCAATCCCATCAGGCACAATTTTCTCGGTAGAAAGTTGACCATAGTTTTATTGATTGATCATCTGTCACAACGCATTTTACCGACTGCGAAAAGACCACTTTGCATGGTATGCAAAACATAATAACCTCGACAGCGCATGCAAACTACAAAACATGCACACCCTTTCCGATTGCACTGGTGGATCGATCAACACAGCAGAATCATGTACCGACTGACAAGTTAACCCTGATTGTGGAATATCACTAACACCTGTCACCACAAACCAGGTCACATAAGGAAACTACTCACAAGGTTGCTTATTGATTGCATGCAAGGCAGTAAACATCAAAGTTTGTTTGGCGTGATATGAAGATCCGACATGTGCTGCTGAGCGAAATAAAGCTCAAAGATTGAGTATAGTAGCGGTACAACGAGAGTAGGCTGTATGACTATAAATATGCATTTGGTTTCGATTCATGGAGTCATTTCTTTCTGCCAGACGTGAAGCTGATGTTGTGTGATTTCACGAACTGGTTTGCCAGAAACCTCTAATTCTACGGTTTGGTTGAATATTTCTCTGTTGTGGAGGAACTGACCACGTGACTTTCACCTCACTCATCAACACTTCAGCTGATCTGTTCATATAGGTAGATATTAACCCAGCAGTTCCCGGATGCCACAATCTACTTTCAAACCTTATTTACTGAACGAAATGATGGAAAAATGGGTTCAGTCGAATTTCTAGATTAACGTCATCTTGTCCGTTACATCTAACAAGAATGTTTGATGACGACCACCAGTCAAGCGAAACTCCAAAAATAATAGTCAATAGTCGAACTGTAGACAAAATAATGGCATTTATCGCGTGGACACAATACGTCATAGCAAATTGGTTGAAGTAAATTGGACAAAAATGCCCAATCAAAACGCCCAAAATGAAACAATTCAACTCTATCTGTACCTGCGGAAACAGCATCTGAGTGATTGGAAAAAATGGATATAAAAGGTTTGACATATGTGATCGGCAAAAGTACAGCGTAGATGCCGCGGACAAATCAGTCTTACTGTTCTCGACAAATGTTCTGATTTGCATACTAGTTTGATTGTGACCGGAGACTCACCTGAGTCCAGCTGAATCTCTCTCGTGTATGCTGGTGCGCTTCAACCGAGTGTGCTCCGAGAAGTGCAAAACTGGTAGTGGGTGGTCGAAGAGTGTTCATTAACCTTACGCGTAGTGTGTTGAGTATAGACAATGTAGTCTTACCCTTTTTTACGTTGATTCGGGCCTCTCACAGAACACAACGGTGATAAGACTGAATTCTCGTAGCCTGATGGGGTAGAATATATCCTCAATTAACGGGATCGTGCAACATTTGCCTCGAAATTGTCCACAAAGAATACCACGCATGGTGCATCCAAATTTGTGGGGCAGGCAGCACTGAAAGCTCAGGGATTAATTTTTGGGTCCAAAAAAGCCACTGAAGCATTCAGTCAACATGCTTTCACTGTCTGATTTTGGAACGCCACAGTCCTCGTCGATTTGACCTCCTGTGCGACGATGGCATCTTGACGGATATTGATTCCGTGCAGAGTGGCAAAACATACAGGGTGCTCTTCATTGCATAAAGCTCCATGGACAAAGTGCCCCACCTAGTGGACACTTTTGGAAGTGCAGAAGGAACCTACTGGAGCGACTATTTCTATTTATTTCACTCAAAAGTATTTCATCCTGCTCTTTTACTACCCCGCTTAACACCTCCGTCATATATGCAACACAGACACTAGACCATTGTAATCACGAAAATAAAATCTAGCGAAAAATCTTTGTTCATTTCCGGAAGTTGGGCGACTATCTTTGATCGGACTGACCCTCAGTATCCGAAACGTCGGATTACACCATACAATCAGTGTATCATCTTCCTGATGCCTGATCCTTATATGATGGCATGCTTTTCTAGATCTACCTGAGTTGTTCACGACTCGGAAATTTACAAGACGATTAACGGCCAACTTTACCTGGCTTAACTGCTCAACTGTTACTTGTTGGTAAGCTGCTGAATATATTGGGATTTCTCTCTTTTCACCGGAAATAATATTTTGACAATTCGACTAATTCGAGATTATAACAATAATGCGGACTGGGTTTACTTCACTCCATTAGTGCTCACATCTCTAATGTATAAAGTTCAATCATTTTTGGCCACTCAGCTGAGAACAAGACAATGGAACAATACAGCTGCGATCGGTCGTCACGTGACCGAACAGTGCAGGATTAGATAAGGCTAACGTGCACGCACCGATAAGACTGACAGCTGTTCTGACGAATTATCACTGAAGCATTTTCACCCTCTCACCACGATTTGTTTTTGTCTACCAAGTTGTCTGAATTTCTGGGTCGTCGCGTGCTGCCATGTGAAAATGAGAAGGGAAGAAAAGCGGTTGAAATGTTGTATGAAACGTTCGTCACAGATTTACCTGGTTATTACTTAAAAGTAATTAGAAGAGACTACCATACGGTAACCACTATTACGCCCCACATGAACTTTCCATGTTTAAACCCAACACTGCAGAATACAGAGAAGTATCTGCCTTGTGACTGATGTGCAGTTACTGCGCTTGAACACTTGTACACGAGAGAGCCCAAAAAGTCCGACAATTGGAGAAAAAAAGTGTTAATGTGAAGTTAAGAAATGCCCTCCTTTACCTTTTGAAAAGTGATGACGTAACAGTTGGACATTAAGCACAATGTGATCAACGCTTTGTTCGACAATGGAATCAGCGCGGAATACATTCTCACGGACTTGATTCATAATCTTATCACAATGGTCTACCGAGTGTCTAAACGTAGTGGATGTTAACATGTAGGATGTGGAATATTCCAACTAACCATGTGTCCAGTACACATAGTGTCGTTTTATGTTACACGATGGCTCATCAAACGGATGTGAAAAACGCTTCTGCAGGAGGCCGTCCTAACCTTCAATCGGGATAAAGCCTGTAGCGAAGAAATCTGGGATAATGTGATTAGACCCCTCAAAGATGCCGGCAGCTTGATTGACGCATAAACTTTACATGAATTGGGTTTTCTAAACGTGGCTTACAGTGCTCTCCCTTACGATAAACAACATGGTTTGGTGACTCAGCACATGCTTCTAAATCCTCAAAGGATTATGCATGATTGTGATGGGACAACCTTCATCTTCAGTCGCAGGGACACGCGGTCCAAACCGACCGTATGATTGTTGAATAGCGGCAGGTGTGTCTTTTGTCCTAGCGCTAATCTAGCGGGTCGTATGGAAATCTCGATGGTTACTCTCATTTGCATAGGAATTTGGTTTTGACATCCAGTGAATCTCTCGTTCATAGTGGTCCGCTTCAACTGAATGAGCTGCACCATGGTTCAGTCGGTACGATATTCGAGACATCGCAATACGTTATTGTCTTGACGTAACACGCTACTTATACAGTTGCAAAACCGTTCGTTGGCCGTCGAAGAGTTTTCAGCGTTGTTATTAGTAGTGTGTTACACCCAGAGCAAAAATCCACGAACGATTTTGTGGATGAGCTAACCCACTGGCAATCAAAGTTACGCGCTGAGATCCCCATGTAGCAAACAGAAGGAAGCTATCCAACTAATTGGGGAGCTATGAAGCACCTAAAAAAACTCGCCATTTTCAGAGTTTTAGGAAGTCGGAGGTACAATACCAACCTCAGCGCACCCGACCAAGTTGTATTGTCTTTGTTAGCTGAGGAAGATGCCTAGTGACGCTACCTCTAAAAAGTTTAGCTGAAACTTTGAGACAAAATATCATGTTGCCAGATCCCGATAAGCGCCTATTCCAAAGCGTAACAACACTTGAACAACATTCGGTTAACTGAATGCCAGACAACCACGTGACATTCAATTCTACTAGAAAGTTCAAATAATCTTGGATTGACGTGAGATCAGCATGCTAGGTCATCAAATGTTCTGGACTGCGGCTTTAGCTGTCACAAGTTTGCTCACCTCACAAGGATATTGATAGCCCGAATAAAAACTACCGATTGTTTATCGAGCGCTTCGGAAACGATATTGATAGCAATAATTAACAGAATTGACGTGCGAATTCAGTGGCGGTCTCATTGGTGTATGCTTGGAAGAATGTGCTTTGCTTTCGCATTTTTATCATCACGGCAGCAAAACTGAAAGAATCTCGTTCTGCAGAAAGTGAAGTAGAGATGGTCAAAACTGTTCCACTGCAAAGTTAAGGTGTGAGCTTTAAACGAAAACAATACTATTGCAACCTCATTATATTCGGCAAAAACTTTGTGGTGCGACAAGGATAAGAACGCAGATGCCCCCACTCGCCTGCAACTAGGACTAACGACAGCTGAGACTGAATTCAACGAGCCTCGAGCCGTGATTGGTCCATTTGAGCGGCTTGTTTCGATCCATTATGGGTATTACTGTTAGAAGTCTATTGGGAGGTAAACATATATAATAAAATGAACTGTTATGGCCACATTCAGAAAAACGGCCGTTTTTGCAATTGAATTATACCAACTATTGTAATAAGAAAAAAGCTCCATACGTTTTCTCACATGTCAAGAAGTAGCAATCCAGTTTCAAGACCATAAAAATCTACTACGGTATTTTGCTCCAGTTGGACGAATTCGAGGAAAAATGGGCCTTTCGCCCTAGTATCATCTCCTCCAGAGTGGTTACCTGCAGTGAGAGAATCCTACTACACAGGGCACAAAAGTTGCGCGTCCTACAAAATGTGAACAGACATGATATATTTCTTAGAAGACTAAATATTCTATTCAGTGGCTATTCAATCGTCAAATGAACCAACGGGTTCGTTACTCCCTTTAATAAGAACCCTCCACAATTGAACATTTAAACCAGGCCCTAGGGACAGTCATTGTCCGGTGGAGGACAGCTGCGCTCCCTCCACTTGTTAGGTTCCGTCATGTGACCCCATTCTTGGTGGGAAAGTTGCCAGTGTGACAAATTTTTCAAAGCTAAAGATTCCGTGCCATCTGGCGAAGCTACAGCCTGGTCTCCCATACAGGGTCTCAAGCCTGAACAAACTTCAGCGAAATCGTGTCTTCCGCACGATTGTCTCCATAATCTTGGACATACCAGAAGCTTGCATGTCCTTTCTAGAAGGCGTTTCCAAGGTCAGCCAATGTGTAAATTCCCGTCTGTTCACTCAAAAGCATTTCAATTCATCTCAGTAGTAATGACCCAATACCCCGAGTCATTTATCCCCCAATAGCACACAATATGGGGAAAGCATGTCCGAGACGACTGAGTTCCCTAGTTAAATTAACTATATTCCTCCAAAATATTTCTTACAAACTCCCCAAGGAAGGGCTGCAACATATTCGCATTGGACTATCATAGTCTTCGACGGCAGGAGACCAAACCAAAATCTCCTATGTCTTTTACTTATACCTTGATTCAGTGCATCGACAGGAACATGTGAAGTGGCTGGGTTTGTTTTAGATTCAACATAAACGAAGGGTCCCGAGTGAGCCTTCCGTCAAAACCAAATTGGTTTGCAAATGACTGCATTTCGCTAATTTCGTGCGATTTGGGTTCAAGTAGAACATAAGTTCGACCGATACTCGGGGACTGTACTTACCTGATGAGCCCCAAGAAGGGCGAAACCGGCTGTGGGCTGTGGAAGAGCTTTCAGCGACCTAATGAGTAGTGCATGAACGAAGGAAGTTTGAACGTGCAACACTACTCATAAGGTTGCTGAAAACTCTCCGACATCCCACGACCAGCTTCGCTCTTCTCGGGGCACAATTAGCTGAAGCGGACCAGCATAGACGAGAGACTCAGCTGAATTCAATTGAATCACCAGTCAAAATCAAATTCGTATGTAAATGAGAGCATCTATAGAAATATGTAAAATAAGGATTCAAATAGAACATAAGATTGAGGGGAACTTAGGGACTGTGTCTATCTGGTGAGCTCCAGGAATGGCGACCCTGTCGAACAGCTTTCAGCGGCCTTATGAGGATTGTGTTACGTCTATACATGTAGGTATTGCGATATCTCGAATATCGTACCGACTACGATATCTCGAATATCGTGCGGACTGAAATATCAGACAGTACATTCAGTTGAACCGGATAATCATGAACGGGAGATCTAGCTGGATTCAACTCAGCCTGATATGAAAATAAAATTCTTGTGCGAATTCGCCGAAATTTTATGCTAAAATCATGCGAAGTTTAGTTTTTTCCCATAATCAAGTAAGAGTACAGGGATTTCGGGTCACGCAATCGAATTAAAATGAAGTCCTTTAAATTGGAACCTTGTTTCGGTCACAATGTAAACAACAAAAATTCACCTGAATACCTCTTGGACAAATGAAGAGTCTACTGACGCAACCACAATAATCGAAGCGGTTTTCAACTAATGGAATTGTGAAAAAATATGTTATTATACTATAGGGTTATATTATGAGTGCTTCAGAAAGAAAGGAAGTCACATGACGAGAGAACATTCCATCTGAGAAGTCATCACTTAGGGAATCAGTCAACATGCGAACACGTGATTTGGATTGCGTGACTGAAGGTTGGGTGATGCTATATCCCGTCTGTGTGCGAGTTACCCACAAGGTTGATCAACCGCTTTTGACCGAATGACTGAGTGTTCAAACTACTGGCCGGGAGTTTGCGGGTTCAAAACCCTCAGGAGTTTCATTAGATTCGCACCACCGGGGAATCCCAAAGAAATGGAACAACTCTCGTCGGGTTCAAAATCCCCAGGAGTTTCATTAGATTCGCACCACCCTGGGAATCCCAAAGAAATGGAACAACTCTCGGCCTTCCAGTATAAGTTGACTTCAATTAAAGGACGAAACTTCAACTGACACTTACGTTCAATTTTTCGTCAGTTTGACCCGGCCAGTTATTTTGAACGCGCACAATCCGGAGTCAGATCCACTGAAGATCAATCACATTACCGACTGGGTCTACTGCCACATCCTATAGAACATATTATTCATCCGAAACTCTTTCAAATCTCCCACCAACATCAATTTGATGTGCATCCATGTCGGTCGATAATGAATTGATTATAAAGTGAACTTTATTTCTCATGACAGACCGAATGATTTATTCGAATTAATGAACCTTTTTGAGCCGAATCCTTATTTTCTTTGATCCAGGGAAGGCACAATAGGAATCGTTACAAAGTTAATGAACTCTGATCATATCGACCGCAAAGAGGCCTTTGTTTACAGTGAGTAAGGAAGGCCTTAAATATGATTTTGGCATAATTGCTTAAAAAACTCGAGAAAACATGTGCCTCCTTAAATCTGTGAAGAAACAAATTGAAAACACCAAGAAAACAGTTGTCGATTGTACGCTGCGTCTGCGTTACCGTTGTGCACCGAGATAATTATGACGCTGCTGGGGCCTGGGGTGCATCTTCGGGCTTGAGAATGAAATCACCGCTTGCCGTCAAATATTAAACCGATTGCCAAGGAAACGAGGTGAAATGTGAAACTATCGGAAAGCACTAAACAATTCCCGGATCTAGTAGAGCAGTTCGCTTTCACCCACATGTTTACCTACCCGTGATATTTCACATGCTTCCGATTGTTAATCATTGGCCTCTCACGTGTTCATCCGCCACCGTTTGTGCACACAGCTTGCCTGGATGTCTGCATCATGCCAGCTGTTCCGCCTGATAGCGTGATAGTCCGATTTGGTTGGAAAGAATGTTGATAGCTCTGGTTGTGAGACCGATGACTGAATTGTTCACATGGCCCAGCAGTTTTGTTGCAAACGTTTCGTCACACTGTGTGGCGTTCAGCCTAACGTACTCCAGCCTAACCAATACGCATTGATGACGAATTTGGCAACCTTGGGAACAAATTTGTCGGGCCCGTCGAGAAAATTCAGTCATCAATCTGTTAATCTAGCCTGTGTTTTCTCTCCAGTCCTACCTGGCTCGAATCTCTTGTCACGTACCCTTCTCTGGATGAGGTCGTCTCTTGGAGACGTGTTTCAATTGAACCTAGTTCCGATCCGTGGTCAAAGGATACTCCAGCTATGCGCCTTGGTGTTCTGTTGCTCGTGTTCGCCGAATAACTGAGGTCTGTTGTTTTCGTCTGCATTCGATTTTATTTGATGGGACCTCGTCGAAAAAATTCCCCGAGTAAGTGATCTGTCTCGCCGCTTGATTGAGGAACTGGTGTGAAACCGATCGGCTTCATACTCTTAGTTCAACCCCAGGCACAGATTGACGATATTTTGGTAATTCACCGATTACATAGAGAAAATTTTGTGCCCAACTCCATTCTGAAAGGACCAGAAAATTAAGAAGTTGGACAAAGACACGACCAGTAAAAAAACGTGACAAGTGTGAATCAACCGATTGGTCTGTCGCTGAATTCAAAGGAAATGGTACAGACATTGATGTTTAAAAAAACCCAGTGCTTCGTATAGTAATAACAAAAGGTTTGCTTAGGAAATTAACACTGGCGAGTTGAAGTTGGGTTGCAGAAAGAAAACTGTAGAAGTTCACACACTTCCATGAGCTGACAAACATCAGCAAAGAACTTCGTAACCCAAGGTTGCTTGGTTGTGAAATTTCATCAGATCCAGACGGAAAGAGGTCACTGAGGGTTTTAAATTGAAGTCAGGTTACGGTACCGAATTCATTCTGTATTATTCCTGCCTGGTCTCAATTGAACTGGCTCAGCTGATCGGATATTTAGTAGTTCATGTAAAAACTGATCAATAACCTACGGAGCAAACAGTTGGTCTGAAGTCCACAAACAAGGTGAAAAACATTTTTTCAGCGGTTTTATCTAGTGTATGTACATTGGAAGGTGCAGATGGCCTCAGTGACAATGATAAAGTTAGAAGGGATATACTTATTGGCTTCCTGCTCATCAGTCCACTCATAACTCTCCCTTACATCTAACGAATTTCGGCAATTTTGAGATCCCAGTCTCTCTGTCCTGATGCAGTTATTCTGGTCGGTTCACATCAAAGTGTGAAAGCACTTAACTTGATTCTCATTCCTATGAGAGTTCAACAGCAGCACGTAACCTTGGTTGTTACGGTAACCGAACTCAGAATCTTGGTCGTTAAGATGAGTCTGAATTCACACAGGCATATTCACAGGCAAACACACCAATGTTTGCACCTGGCTACTCTACAAATTTCGCAACTTCTGGCAGATAATGAAGCAAAACTGTTCAGCATGGTGACCATGGTGCTCCGTCGCTGGGATGTCTTGGCAAGCGACTAAGCGCAGATCACTCCAGCATGCTCTCTCGTATTTACTGATGGAATGATGTCACGAGTTCAAAGTTCGGATCCCGGTAGATAAGGTAAACGATTCCAGTCCAATTGCAAAGACCCATATTGTTCTCTGTCCAGGCTTCGGTATCATGAACCTAATTCGGCTCTTAATACCTCCCTAAGATTTCACATTAGCGACACAAAAATGGAACACCAAAGTTGGACCACTCAGCTTCGGTTCGCTTATCATATGTGGGCAATTTATTTCTGTTTATACATATCACCCTTCAAATTTGTCAAGATGGTGGGATCTTAGTAGTACACAGAAAATTGGCTTTGAACCATTGCAGCAATTGTTCCGCGCCACATGAATAGCAGTTACGATGTGATTTTATCACACCCGATTGATGTGGTCAACTCAAGCATTGTTGGAGAGTATCGAAGACTTCTAACATATGCATTTGCCGAATGATCTGGGTCCTTCTCAAAAACATAACTGAACACACAACTCAGCTTTCCATCGGACAGTTGAAATAGTTGGAAAAAATATTTATCCCTAATGAAGAACCTCTAGTTCAAATGTCCCCCGCCTGTATGCGGGGATATTCCCACAAAAACGAATTTGCAAAGATAGCCCATCTCTGTGCATTTCGAGCATGTACCGACACACTGCTTAACTAACTTAGTGTAGTTATCAAGCCAAGTGACAGAGCGAAACGGATTTCCTAAGGTCGTAGAAGCATTTGTCATTCCCTCCTCCTGCTTCTAGAAGGCCACTGGTCTCCTGACAGCCGTTGATTTACGAATTAAAATTATCGCAAGATGACAATTTGTACTAAAACGAATTGACGCCGGCATACTAGAACCATGATGTGCAACCCTCACGAGATATCTGAGTATGAATCACCCTTCCAAGTCCTCGGTACTATTCGGAAGATAGTTTGAATATATCTTGGCACGCTTCCGAGAAAAGCATGGTTGCATAGGCTGGGAGGTTGAACGCTCTTCTAAACTGGTTAATGTGGTACGTTTGCAAATGTAGACCGAACTAATGGAAGAAGTTTGAAATTCAAACGCAGGAACTGGAGTTCCTGTGAGGAACAGGAGTGGAGCATCACTAATTACGGCCTCCTGAACATAGACTTTGACTCTAGCGCGTGCTGGTTAGGACATCAAGCTATTTTGAAAAGTAGGGTCGTTGGACTGAGGACTGACTTGCCTATTTAAATATAAAATAGTCTATATTTGGAATCTCAAATGTCAAATCGCCCAATTACAGCGCTATGTTCAGGGTTAACCATGTCAACAAAACGTGTGAAATTTTCCTGTGTATGAATAAACTGGTAAAAGAGATACATAGATTTGCAAATCAGTTTGGTTTTCACGACAGACTCAGCCGAATCTCTCGTTTGTGATATTCTACAACTGAATGTGCTGCACACAGTTTCCTCTATGAAAATATACTGCGATATCTCGAATATCGTGCCAACTGAATCATGAGGCAGCTTGTGTGCAGCACATTCAGTTGTAGGATATCATCAACGAGAGATTGAGTTGAGTTTCGTGAAAACCAAATTGATTTGCTACTTGTTTACTTCTGATGTTGTTATTCAAATTCACAAATGGATGACGGTTAGTGTCGTTAACCCCCAGCTAACCAATTAGAACGTATATGCCAGGGTCCGGCTATTTAGGCGATAATATTGATCAGATTCAGTGTTCCGCATCCTTAGTATAGACCGCGCTGTGTTCCCACGACAGCACAGACCGGAAGCTATTTTTGATCCGTCCGGTGGCAGATGGACCTCAACGATTTACCACGACCAGATTACGTGCGTCTCGAAGCATCCTGTGGTGCATCAATCAGGTCTTGTCATCTAAACTGATATTCAAAGGTAGAAGATGGATTCGGTGACCTTGAAGCTGTAGCACTCTGCGTGCTAGTCAACATCAGACTGCATGCGCACAGTGGTTTCCTTTGAACTACTACTACTTCAATTTTATCACGCCGTAAACAGAATGCTGCGCATGTGCTACCTAGCTAACCAGTTGAAGGACACAATGAAAGTTAACTTGCTAGTAGAATTCACTGACACAGACTTGTGTGGACCTGCAGTTAGACAGCAGCCGTCGGGTTAGCGCTGCTGACCAGTTCGATTGCTGCTGTCCTTGTTGTTCCGACAGTTACTGTTGCGATTGTTCTTTGTTCTCTATTGACCCCGTAAACAGACGTGATTGTTCGGGCACATCGAAACCAGGGACAACACATAGGTAGGCAAAATCAAATCATGGTTCATTTGACAAAGCGTCATTTGGATTTTCCCCTCATAGTGCCAGAACCGTAGTTTTGCCTGAGCTGTTGTTGAAACGTATTGAGTTGCAAAGGTATTATGGAATGGACACGTGACTATCAGCTTTGTTCCACTGGAATCATTATTCCTGACGGTGTTTTGCTAAGTGGCTTGTCCCACACACACGAAGTTTACGGAGGCCTGTTGGGTGTAGACCTTACCAAAGGAGGGTTACTTTAATGTTACCAGTCTTTGACATCCAGATCCTGCAGAAGTCTGAACAGATGAGCATCTTACAACCCCGTCCGAGCAGCCGAACTCGACTCTTGATTCTCTTGACGTCCTGAAATACGCAGCCGTGTGTTCAGCTGATTCTGAGGAAGAACGGGATAGTTCTCCACCCCAGGATCCTTATGGACTCAGTGAAGGCATCAAATGAAATTCTGAGATTACTCTCTTGAACCAACCATTTACATGAGCCTGGCTGAGGAAGCTTTTCCCCTCCATTACTTATGATGTGTAGACTGTTATCACCTACACAATATCTGAGGTCCAAATGACATCGTCTTGTTTTGTGCTCTCATGGGACACGTGTTCATGTTTGTATGGAGAAGGTTCGTGATATCTGATCGCAATCCAGCATGAGTCATGACTATGTGACGCCATAGTTAGACTTGAGACCAAACTGTTTTGAAGACTATTTTTGCGGGACGACGTATAGAACGTGGGTGTCTTTGTGTGTCACCACTCACGGCACCACTCACCACACACACACACACACAGTAGGCACTCTCGATGGGATGTGATGAAATGTTCCTGCAGATCGAACTACGTTTCTACTTTCACTCACGGCCCCCTCACCACACACACACACACAGTAGGCCCTCTCGATGGGATGTGATGAAATGTTCCTGCAGATCGAACTACGTTTCTACTTTTACTCTCGTTCTATTCATCCCAATTGATTTTTCCTTGTGCGAAGGCACCGACCATTCAAATAGAGTGCTTTTGTCAAGTTACATACAATCTAACAAAGGGTTCTGATTTCCACAGCTTCTAGGCATGACGTTCCTTAACCCGGCACACTGTCGAAGTGTACGAGCTCGTCATAAGGTGGTTGATTAAGAGGCAAATAATCGTCTGTTACGCGTTAAACAAAACATAACCGCAGTTCTTTTTTGGTGGAATTCGCCCTTGTGCATACGGCCTGGGTGAGAAAGATTCGTTTGATCGTAAAAAGCAGAATGCGATTGCTGAAACAATAGTGATAGCACTATGAATGCTTTATCGACTCTCCAAAATGACCGCCAATAGATAAGGTACAGACGAACCCCAAGACAACGAAGACAATAGCCGAGGTTTATCGAGAAGCTACGGGCCAAATGGTCTGTCATTGACATTCAAGAACATCACTGAGGACGAATACGTTCTCTTGCACTCGTAACCGCACTCATCGACAGCTGTATTGAACCAGGCGACGTCGAAATCACCATACACACACACACACACACACTGTAAGGTAATGGGGAAGCACGATTTCACAGTCCTAATGTTCTACATAAACGGAAAGTTGATTACAAACTAAAAACCATAATATAAGATTGAATAGTCTCAAGCTGGAGCACATCCAATAGCTTTTGATTGGCAGTTTGCCTTAATGTCCAAGACGGTGAGAAAAATAGGATCAGGAATTCGAGTGATAAGGGAGGGTTCTAAAGTGAACCAGGCTGCGCAAAGTTCGCCTGCATATTGTCATACATACGAGTTTGAATTACACTCTTCTTGACTGCGTATGACTTGGTGATGTTGCGGAATACAGTTAGGCCAGTGGGGGGTGGGGAGGGTAACGTCTGGCTCCACACAAACCTGTTCAGGGCCGTCCTTGTCTGTTCGGGCTACTGGCAGCAAATGTGACTGAGATCACAGAAAGATGTATGATCAGATTCACTAATCGTCTCATACAAGACAGCGAGCACTCTGCTGGGCTTTGAAAGGGTACATCCGGAGTCGTGTACAAAGTGAGGGTCTGAAAGATTTTATCGTGCAAAGCAAAGGGATAAAAGATCACGGGTACAAGAAGCACAACGTCTCAGGTTGTAGCGTCCCGCGTCACACTGACCAGTCCAGTTGGCTGTCAGCCCGTAAGCTCATGTAATAGCAGTCTCATAGTCACTATACTTAAGGCATAGAAAATGACTAAACCACGGGTCTTGTTGTGAATGGTTGCTCCACCCCACTCTCAACCACTGCACCTGACCATTCTACAAGCTTGAGTATGACTTCACAGAATTATTCTACTGTGATCAGGATACGTGCAACAATCTTTTTTATTGTAAGATGAGTTATTGTTTTGTCTATTCAGGTGGATGTTTTGATTTTCATGGACGAGCAGTTCTCATGTCGTTTCGATGCATTTGTTTTGAAAATTAGATATGAAATCAAGTAGCATTTGTTTATCCGAACAGTGGTATAGACGGCGAACATCTGTGGCACATCGCGATTAAAACGGCTTTGATGGTTTCCCCAACCCGTCTGCTGTGAACAGAATATTTCCTATTCGTCTTGGAGGGAAATTCTCTGGCGAATCAATATTTTTTGCAATGTGAATTCACTGTGTTAGTGAAATCCTTCAGCGGTCAGACGACAAACATTTGAACTGTAAAACGAAACACTGGTTGGTACATACGGCTAACAATTTTTCTGTGGCCTTGACCTTATCCAGCTTGTTCGATAAAGCAGACACAAACCAGACAAACATGTGGATATTGATGATGAATCGGTAGTCAAACGCAGCTCAATATCAGTTACTGGATCTGTGCTGAGACGAGAGGCACCGGTACCGACGGAGCCCCCTAACCCCCACTCCCATAAACTGCTGTTCCTAGACAAAACCGTTGGCGGCTTTACTCCCATGCGAACGGGGATAAAGCAATATAAAGTTTACAAACGCGGTGATAGCATAAAAATTTCAGGTTTGGCATTTAGTGCGAAACAATAGAGGAGTCAAGAAGCTTACACGCTGACAGCACCTGACCCACGTAAGGAAGTATTTTTGTTCAGAATCGCGGAAGAATAACTTGAAAAAATGCACACATGACTTACAATTCTTCCAAAATGCCGACAGCACACAAGCTTAGTGATCGTGATACTTAAGTTAAGCAAGAAGGCTTTTCATAGCTCTGTTTTATCCTGATTCCGTTCGAGACCTAACTGCCAAGCAGGCGGTCCCCCAAATGACGTTTCTTTCAAAGAGGGGTCCCTGTATTTCCTAGTGCCAGGGCAGCCATTCTCCTTCATGGAAATTACTCCTTCCAAGATGCATATATGCACATTCTTTCAAGGTGTAGTAAGGTTTGTAGTGCAAGTTATAGGACCATGGGAAACTCCGGACAGTCAGCTACAGGTTGCACTCTTCTTAGGGTTCATTAGGTAAACCCAGTTCCGGATCCTCATGAAACATTTGAACACCGGTTTGTAACTATGCGGCCGCAAAATGATTTGCAGTCGATGAATGATTGTGCGGAAATCCACCTGGATCACTGGTGGATCTGGTGAGCCCCAAGGTAGGCAAACGGTTATGGACTGTTTAGGATTTCAATCAACCATTTAATCAGTGTCAACAAATTGAGTATCACTCAAATGAAACGTGGCGAAATGTAAGCAGCACTTTAAGTTGAAAAGCCGCTATAAGGGGAAGATGTTGATGTGATTCCGCTATCTTATCAAAATCAATTTAATTAGCAAATGAGTGTTTATCTTAACCAGGTTTGTGACCAGTTGACGCCCGTAAAGGTTGTCCACAATGGAATTCCGTTTCGTCAACGCTGATTGCAACCCGTTAAGTTTGTTTGGGAAGATCATTTAAATTCACTGAATTTACTACGAAGTTGATTTCGAATGCAGTGAGCGATATTTCATGAAGAAATTTTATTATGCGGCATTCTTCTATGCTTGCGTCAACCGACGCATGTGATTCATTTGTTTACCTTCCTTTAATGTCATTCGCATACCAGATTTTTCTAAGCCTATGTGAACGCTCATATTTACCACTCACTTTCTAAATTCTTAAAGCTTATGATTCTCATACAGGTTGTCCTTGTCATCCAACTTCGAGTTAATTTATACACATTCATTCATTCATTCATTCATTCATTCTTCATTCATTCATTCATTCATTCATTCATTCATTCATTCATTCATTCATTCATTCATTCATTCATTCATTCATTCATTCAATCATTCATTCATTCATTCACTCATCCATCCATCCATTCATTCATTCATTCATTCATTCACTCATCCATCCATCCATTCATTCATTCATTCATTCATTCACTCATCCATCCATCCATTCATTCATTCATTCATTCATTCACTCATCCATCCATCCATTCATTCATTCATTCATTCATTCACTCATCCATCCATCCATTCATTCATTCATTCATTCATTCACTCATCCATCCATCCATTCATTCATTCATTCATTCATTCACTCATCCATCCATCCATTCATTCATTCATTCATTCATTCACTCATCCATCCATCCATTCATTCATTCATTCATTCATTCACTCATCCATCCATCCATTCATTCATTCATTCATTCATTCACTCATCCATCCATCCATTCATTCATTCATTCATTCATTCACTCATCCATCCATCCATTCATTCATTCATTCATTCATTCACTCATCCATCCATCCATTCATTCATTCATTCATTCATTCATTCATTCATTCATTCATTCATTCATTCATTCATTCATTCATTCACTCGTTTGCCTGTTTGTTTACCTGTTTGCTTTCTTGCTTGTTTTTTCGTTCGTCCAGCTGTCTGCTCGTTTGTCCGTTCGTTCGTGCTTGTACCGGTTCTTTGACAAACGCCGGATTGCGTCGTCCTGATCGGAGGCACTTACATTACGCTACTAGCAGTAGCCGACACAGCAGGGCACTGGCAAGTCCGACAGTCCCACAGCCGTACGGCTGTGTGTCTGTACGCAACGCTGTTTATCTGGGCCGAAAACAGCAGTAGAAAATCGACCGCTGCTTCATTCCAACAGCGTGTGCAGACAGTGACCAAAATGCAGGACAACCGTCTGATTTTGCGCCTCGCGAGACGGCTTCGTGTTCGTTTTTCTGTTCGTCCCAACTGCCAATTTATTTTAGCCAAAGGTTAGTCTGGTTCTCACCTATGACGAAAATTTGAACTAGTCAATCAGATGAACGCGAGGGATGGAGTTTTGAAACAAACTTCAATTTCTTTCCGTCTTTTGTGAAGATAATTAGATCTGTTCAGTAAGAAGCGTCCTACTTCTTAGTTGATAGGCTTTGCTTGGTTTAGGCACGTTAATCTAAGAACATCGATTCAACCGGAGTGACATGTCTCGCAGTTAGTCGTCAGTTCATTTTGGCACTACTGGGACACTCCACATGAACGGCCCAAATCAGAGATCCGATTAGTCCCTGAGATATTCGTCCATACCAGTGATCAGGCATGTCAAGGAGTGACTGAATACCCCTTTCATACTCCTCCACGTTGTCGAGTGAATGTCAGGCAAGGCAAAGCTAACAATAACTTCTGCCGCTTCGATAACTACCTAGGTAGACACATGACACCCAACCTTCAACCAAATTGGGCTCTGAATTTAGTTCAGTGTCCCTAAATCATACTCCATTTCGTACATCGGATGGTAATACAATACCACCCATTAAAATTCCCCTTCCAGCGTGAAAATGTATTGGAATAAGCCCGCGCGTACCAACGTAAATAGTAGAATTCCTCATGTGTATGGGGGAAACTTAACAGGTGAGCTCAGAACGTTGCGTACGACAATTAGGATATGTCAACCCCCCTATTAATTATATCCAACAGTCAGTTGGGCAGTCAGTTGAGTTCGTCAAAAACTCCCAGAGTCGAATCCTTCAAACTGAGGTTTATCAACAAATGGATGAACATGAATATAATAATAGCATGATGGTACAAACTTCAAATTGTGGACTTGTGCCGGCTTCTATACACGAGGTCAGGTAACGCCGATTCCAAATGGTGTCTTGTAGAAAAGAATAAATAGGTAGGAGACAATACACCTACACAAAGTTCACACTGGCTCACGATAGACTGGCCACAAGGTAATAAAGTCCATGTGGCTGTATTGAACTAGGCGCGCGATGCCAAAGTCAAAGAACGGTTGAAGTCCGGGCCAAAAACAAGTAAAAGAGATTCAATCACAAAGCGGAAACAACCAAACAAGGAATCTTGTTTTACAGGGTAGAAATAGAAGGAAGGAATCAATATCGCGTCTCTTCCGAAGGGTTGCGGCAGAGTAAAAGACAATCAGTGGCTCGATTCACGTTCCATCAATCTATGTTGACAACCTTCTGTAAGTTGTTGTTTTTTCAACTTCAATCAATCGCAATACTCATACCGTATAGTCTGATACGTATACTCAGAAATCGACTGAACTGGCACAAGCTTGAATAATTTATTCTGCCATACGTTCATAGTTTTGAGCACTGTTGTGGTCACAGACAAGAACACCCGAAACTTCCTAAATTTTGGGCACGTTATTTACAGCTCATTTGATTACCCTGACCTTATCTCGAAAGTGAGACGTTTGCTCGAATACTCGGAGTCGAAAGTCTCCAACTTCAACCTAAGTCATGTAAACAGTCAAGGGGACTTTCTGTGAGTACTCTTATCTGCCTCTCACTCGAGGATGTCAGCAATCAGCTGCGCCGCCGATGTGTGAATGCTCCAAACGGATGTCAAGGCATAAATTGAGAGAACACTCGAGTATTTCGTGAATTTTCAAGGGTTGTCTGTTTTACACTTCTCCATAATCTAGGCACCATACATGCTGTTAAAACTAACATAATAACACTGCTGTACTCGGAACCTGGAGCCGTTTGCTGTCAAAAGCCGACATAAGAATAATGATAATAACATAATAATTGGGTGCAGTGGCTTTCTTATCCCTTTCATTCGGTGGATGTAAACAGTAAACACCTTTGACGTATTTTTTAATTAGGTGCTATAAAATGGCTAGGACATTTGTGTTTACTATATAGAAAGTTTTCATGTCATCACAACTACGCATGCGTTGGAATGCATATGTATTTCCATCCGTTCGGTCGCCATTGCCGTACAGGCTGTACTCGTCGCAACAGCCAGCTGATTGGTTGCTCATGTCGTCGTTTGATTGGCTTGATTTGCTTGGTCTGTTCAGATGAATCACCAGCACCCGACTTGCCTATAGGCCGATCGCGCCTTACGCGTTGTGTGGCGGACACGTTTATCGTTTCTGCTGAAGGTCGACCGGTGTTTGCCTCGCAGCTGCATGTTGAATAACCCGGTTTTTCTCAGGCTAACCGCAGAAATTGGTGAATTTGTGTGATTTAGATTGCCCACAGGAATGTTCACGCAAGGCACATTTCGGATGTTTTGTGAGTGAAATATCTCCCTACCGCGCTCGTCATCGTTTTCATGCGTCCTCATTTACTCGATTTCACGCCATACCGATACTGTGGAATAGTTCAACATGCTGCATAAAAAGAAACGGTGGACCGCTGCCATCCATGCTACGGGACAGCCGCCCATTCCCGTGCTACTGCCAACAGCCACTTCCCCCAACTGTCAGTGGATTTCTCATCCTCCTTCATCAAGTCCGGGGGCGAGACTACAACCCCGGCTACCAACACCTCCAGCTGCCAATCAGATGAATAACCAGATTCCATCAGCGCATTCCTATTCGGGGGACAATGTGCCCCCTGTTTCCATAAATGCTCACTTGACTCCCGCACGCTCCAATCCTGTTGAAAGTTCCCAGCTGGGTTCAAAACCCCAAACCCCATCCAACCGTCCATCAGTTTGCAATGAGGTATCAGGACCCAGCACAACACCCATAAATCGCAACGACTTATCCTCCAATTTGATTGCAGCCATTACTAACTCACCCGAGCTTTTGCAGCAGTCTGGCTTGTTGCTGCACATACTACCGCAGGAGTATATTGAAAAATATACCAAAAGCTTGGAAAAACGCAACAACACTAACAAAAGTGCCTACGATTCAGGTACTAGTCATAACAGTTTGACTGGGCAAAGCTCTGATATCGGTGCTAGAGCAGGGTCCAACGAAGGTCCAGGGGCACAGATCAGTCCACCCTTGCGTGCCTCCCAGCCCTCTAGCCGACCTAGTTCAACGGATTTCCCGCAAGTATTTCGCACCACCAGTCCCTCCAACTTTGTATATCAAGTTTCGGTACCCAGATCAAGCACAATCGATGCGAACCGAGTGGCACCTCGCACTACTCTTGGTCCGCGACTAGTGACCCCACAAGCGCCAATTTATTCCTCTTCCACCACACCCAGCACCCAACAGCAATCACCACATCGTCGTCTGAGCGGTTCCGCTGAAGGACTCGTTAGCAAGGGAGGCTGGGGGACTTCGTTGCAGCATCCTGCATCACAACAGCCTCAGCTACCCAGTTTGGATTATTCGACGATCTCCGCTGTGGCACGCGCAGCAAGTCTGCTACATTCATCCTCTCGGATGAATAGCGCCGCTGCTCTGCTTTCACAATGGGACCCAGCCACTCAGCTGGCCCTCCTGTCTCAGGTTCGCGAGGGAGTTAATCGCGCCGACAACTTTGACCAGAAGCAATCTGCGACTAGTCTCACCTCTTATCCGGCCCCTCCCCCCGTTTCTTCGTCCCTGACAGTCGGCGGGTATCATCCCACTTCTACGTCCATGGGTAATTCTCTGATTGGCAGAGTTTTCGGGTAAGTAAGGGCAACGTTTTCGTGGGACCCAGGTTTCACTCAAGTATACAGTATCGTATCTCCCATGGTATTCGTTTTCCGAGAAAAGACGTCAATTCATCGTGCATAGTGGCTTTTATTCCTATAAATCTCTAACTTGTGGAGTTGGTCAGAGTATATCTACCCGAAGGTTTTTTTTACAAAAAAAACATGACGATCATCAATCACAAGTTGCGGAGTTTTTCGCCGCCATGGCTTCAAACTTACTACGGTTGTCACCGCTGCTAAGTTCTAATTTTGATAATATTCTGTCTGAAAGGTCACTGACCCAGTCGGTTAACGAACGGTGCTTCACTTGGCGAAAGTTCATTTAGTTTCCGAATGAGCATTCCTGTCCAATTCAATGTTGACTCCTGGTGGCGTGCACGGTTTCGTTAGCCTTTTGTTCGTTGGTCGCTTTCTCGTGATTCCAACGTAGTCGGCACACTAGTAAGTCGTTCGTGCACTTTACAAATGACCTCCGAAGGTCTGCGACCGCGGACTGCATTAGCAAGAATAAAACAGTGGTCATCAGCTGACCAATATTTTCTGCAATCCTGCCATTGGTCTGGGTTAGTTCTGTCCATCCAAACCAGTAGTAGAAATAAGACTAAGATATTGATCGGTTGACCACCCACTAGATCGTCGTTGCTTTATTCTCGCGAACGATATAGAGCCACACCCGTAGAAGATCGATTGGAGCCCTAGACTGTACGGGAAATCAACAGACGAACGACGCGAACAGCTGAGAAGAAACATGAACAAACCGATATCAAGGTGAAGTGTATATGTCCCACATATCGCTACCCAGTCCGAATTGAATAATTTAACCACTGCCACATCCGACGTGTGGAAACTTGCAATTCCCGTGAATATGCTTTCACTGGAAAATCGATTGCAACTAGGCTTGGCTACGCGTTGTCCTCAGTTTAGGATGTCCTTTAGCATACCATTCATCTCCAAAAATAACTTGCCGCTTCAGTGAGTGTAGCATACAGAATTTCAAGATTGGTCGGTCTGTTTGCTTGGCTGTTTTACTGTTCACATGACTTTTTTGCTCCGGTGGGGGCATGGCAAAACCTTGGTGTCGCGCTGACATGCATTTTACACCACGCCTCTCCACTTCCCCTGTCTAGGCTTTGGCAACCTGGTAGCACCCAGTCCTCGTGCTTCCTTCGGGTAGCATGGCAGCTGGATACTGGAAGGGTGTCACAGCTGAGAGATTTATTTATTTATTCCATCCGGTCAAACGTAAGGAGCCGAAAAGGCCGTAGTAGAATTTTAACGACATGCCATAAAAGTAGTTGAGGGTTACTCGTGGGATTTTCCAGCCGTAGAAGGAAACGTGTCCCATGTTCATACAGTACTCAGTGATGCGGGTTAATTATTTATATAGTTTGTCCTGTCGAGCAGGGGCTTTTGTTTCTGGGATCCTCCTGTGACCCCGCTGTGACCACTTCTTCAGAAGTCCATTTGGGATAAGGGAATTACCACTGGCTGTGATAACTTCAAGGGGCATTGTTCACCTGTTTTTACTGTAACTAAAAAAAAATCGTACAGCTGTAGCACCCTTTCGGTGCCTAACTGCCATGCCACCCGAAGGTTGTACGAGGGCTGGGCTACTGCCAGGTTGCCCAAGCCTAGGCAGGGGAAGTCGAGAGGCAGAGGTCGAGTTCGAACCACGGACCCTCCAGTCAGTAAATTAGCGCTCTGATCACTTGAGCCATCTCGCCCCCACTGTAACTAATCAGGACGGGTGGAGGTGTGAATGCCACAAGTCTTTTCCGGTAACTTCTCGTCTGTTTTGTCTAACCACACCAGACTTTCAGTCTACTAACAGTTATCCATCGTTTCGCCAAATGCCCTGCTTTGTTGAATAAGGATGTGTTGCGATAATTTTATTTTTGCTTTAAAACTGTCTTTAGGCCTGTGACGTGTTTGATGTAGATGGCAGATGGTCATCGTTCGGAAAATCTAGTAAAATTCTTTGGATTTCATAAGTTTTTCTCCATGAAGCTCACAGTGTTTGTTGTGTATGATGTTTGCTATGACTGTTTCCTCTGAGGTATACTAATTCAAAAATCTTTCCATCTCGCTGTCATGTCCACGATGCCTATTCGACTTATTTCTGCAGACCAATGACACACGTTATTTTCGCTGCGCTTCTCACAGACGAATGAGAGAAATTGTGTTCCATCGTAGAGTGTAACGCTTTTTGAGCACGGTTACTGCGAAGGTTACCCAACTTTCCTAATTCATTTCAGACCACCTATAATTTTAGAACCATTGATAAGTGACCATAAAATTCGAGTCAAACGAGGGGTCGATGCAAGCAGGTAGGCTTTTACAAGTGGTCTCTAAGCCTTGGAACCATAACTGTTAGCCTGAACATGATCTCTTATGCCCCGCTGCAAGCCGGTTGTGCACTTACTCTGTCGGTGCACGCTAGTTATTTACAGGGCTTTGAAATCCGTACTGTCCACAAAACAGCAACATAGCCACGGCAACGACCTTGGCTTGGAGAGTGCTTGATAAGATGAGCGGTTGAAACTGCGATGAGGCACCAAACTGATAGCTGTTCGACTAAATGACGGGGCAGTTATTTAAACATCGATTCATGTTCTGGTTAAGGACACCGATCTCGTAAACAAACCACTATGGCGAGGTCTTGTTTACCGTTCCGAGCTGTTGACCTGCTCCAGTTGTGCAGCCAGTGCGTAAACAACACGTGATGGCTCTGTTTATGCCCATGATACCAAAAGATGTGTGTGTGTGTGTGCTAGGATTTTGTCCACTTTCTTTGACTTTTGCTTTGAATTCATTCGGTGTAGTTGGATGCCCGATCTCTGGGAGTGGGAGTGAGGGTAATCGTGTACTGTTACGATGCTTACCATTAAAGCGTTCGTGTATGCATTTAAACACGACTTCTTTTTATAGGCGACACCCACGAGCGCAGCAAAATCCGTGGGAAATTGTTTTCTACTTAAGTCGTGGTTGCTTGCATCTCCCAACCAGACCAGACAGCCAGACCGATATCCGTCGCTTGAAGATGTACGTGCCAACAATCGTTATCACTAGCCACAAGTGGTGCGTCATCGAATCGAACCCCTTGAGTTGACCGTCCACCTGTCATCCTCGCAATGTAGCTATCTCACGTGACTTTCCGCCTTGAACATACCGCATACTATAAGATGAACTGCAAATCCGATGTATGCGATTCAAAACGATTCCACGACGGTGTTAAATACTGAAAACGAATGTGGCTTCTTGAACAAGCACTTCACTATACAATGTACCGCTGACGGACCTAATTCCGTTTCCGGTACGCAGCAAAATGACGTTTTTCCTTTTTCCAGCAAACCTCCGTGCACCGACCCCTCCTCTAGCACGGCTGTATATCTACTGGGCCCAATGAAAGTATATTCACTCCCACAGGTGCTCCCCATATGGTAAAATCCATAGGATTTTTTTCGAAGTCTTAATATAGTTTTTGAGATTCAGGGAATATGCAAGGGCAAGCAAGTTCATGTAAATTGCAGCCATGGAATGGCCAAAATGAGTTGGGAAATAATAGCTACTGTACATGAAGCCACAAGAAGACCACATTTTAAACGAAAATATTGAGCTCGGAACCCAAGATTCGTCTACTTAAGTCGTATTTGAGTACGGGAAGTATGAAACCCTGGTCGTGTGTGATAAATTTCGGTGATCAAAACGGTCGGTGATGGAAGCTATCCACATAAGTTCACGTCTGGTCGAGCGCTGCCTCGGGCGGTGTTCCCTCAACAGAGGATCAATGATGCAAAAATGGGAACCAAAGGAAAGCGTCCGCTTGTGTGGGGATTTCTCTCTGAGGCGTTTTTTTCCAAATAATAATCACTGTGCTTTTAAACTTTTTTTCCGGCCTCTAGTGACATGCTCTATTGTCACCTCTCTTTCAATGTAGTGTGACGTTTACATAGTGTCAAGAAACGAAACGAATGCGCCTTCTAACTCGTAACCGAACTGCATCGTTCTAATAAAGGAAACTACTCACAAGGTTGCTGTAAACTCTTGTGGTTATTTTCCCTGTAAAATAAAAATATAAATCGTTCAGATGTAGCGCCCTTTCGGTGCCTAGCTGCCATGCCACCCGAAGGAAGCACGAGGGCTGGGATACTGTCAGGTTGCCCAAGCCTAGACAGGGGAAGTCGAGTGGCGGAGGTCGAGTTCGAACCACGGACCTTCCGGTCAGTAAATTCGCGCTCTAACCACTTGAGCCATCTCGCCCCCCCCTGTATGAAAATATACCGCGATATCTCGAATATCGTGCCAACTGAATCATGAGGAGGCCTGTGTGCAGCACATTCAGCTGGAGGACATCATAAACGAGAGATTCAATTGAGTCTCCCGTGAAAGCCAAATTGATTTGCAACTGAGTGTATTTCTCGAGTGCACCGTTTTAAGTTTTTTGGTGGACTATCGGTGGCATTGACAACAGCTTTTTCCAGTACCATAATCAATGGCTTGACTCACCTGTAAGAGCTACGAGGCGGCAACAAACAGTGGCTGTAAATAGGACATGTATCATCCGCTGGAGGCGCGATTGATTTTTCACATCAAACTTCATGGTCAACGCATCGGGATTGAGGAAGCTAGGAACTCTAAACTGAACTGAATGCGACTGAAAACTGAAGGTGATGTAAAAATCAAGCCAACTGGGATCGACAGACTCAAGAGGAATGGATGTAACCGAAAAAAGCGAGGCGAAGATAGACGGAGCAAGATCACGGATGAGTTGTAAATTTCCCTGCTCAACTTCGAGTCTGACGTCATCGGTATTTCTTGACACTATATTTGGTTCTTATGTTGTGGTCACTCTCTTCTAATCAATTGACTTTCTACCTTGCTCTCTTCGCCTCGATTTTCAAGGCAAAGGAAGCAAGCGTATGTTCCTTTCGCCTCCCAGTGGTCTGTCAAAATGCAGTAATTTTGGTCTGTCCGACTGATCACACGATCACCATATGATCATAGCATGACTCGTTTCTGGGACAGTTCCATGTTACTGCCTCGTGGTCCCCACCGTAAGGTCACGTGAGCCGATGGTACGGTACATACACAGAGCAGTCAGAGAGGTAAACTAAGTTCCTACGAAAGCCTAGCGTAAACTGAGTGGCAATACCCTGAAAGGATTTGACAGATATCGATTTCGGCTTGAAGACCTTGTGTCCTAGGTTTAGTCTACAACAGTTATGAAACTGTTATCGTAGCTCATTTAATTTCCTCAACTGGTACAAAATAGCAGCTTTCTTGAAAGGCTTCAAACTCAACTGATGAAGATACATTAGCCTGGGTGCAAATGAACCCTGGTAGCATCAATAATCTATCACACTCATCTAGACCCTTCAAGTACGCTATTTGTTATCGGTCTCACAATATGACTCGGTTTATCGATCTAATGGAGATAGAAGCAGTCATGCTTACTGGACGAACATAATCACTCAGAATGAGCACGACAACCTATCCACTGAAAAATCTGCATAGGCCATCAGCATTATTATACCCATGAAAATAAGGTGCAGCTTATGCGGGGATTTGAACCGATATCGGACTCGATCTCTGCACTAAAAGGCTTCTGTCGAACTGTTGGTAGCTCTCGTAGGTCTACTGAGTATTGATCAGCTGGCCGTTCGCCGAAAAGTGTTTGCCCGAAATTCCTCAAAAAAGGCTATTCGACTATATCCTCAGCTTGGGTTATGGTCATATAAGCAGCTGCTCGTAGATACTCAGTATCACTGGAAGCTGTTTTTGAGTTCCGTTCATTGTCTCCATTCAAGCTGATACGATCGATGACGATACCACTGAGCACTATTCCAATGGCTACTGGGTTTATTTAAGCAATCAGATCGAATTTAAAGGATATGACAATCAACAGGTGGTAATTAATTCCTTTAGACCTGAACTGTGCGTTCAGAAGGACTTATGGGTAACTATGAGGCTTCCTTGCATTTAGGCTCATAGGTTTGTTTAGGATTTCTTGTTGTTTTGTGTTTGTCGCGGAAGAGTCCCTACGAAATGAATTTGTTGTTCTAAACCACTTGCCGAAAATGAAGCAGTGGATTCATGTTATTCAATGTGTCGCGATTACCGCATGACGGGTCGGAGATGTGTAATGTTCATATGCTTTTCGTGGTCGCACGTATTTCTAGATTAAATGCGTAAAAAGAACTTAACATAGAGCCCCAAATTCTTACGAAAGAGAATCTAGAATCAGTTTCGGAGCTAGCAGTCGGTTTGGATGTACACCTTTTGTACGCCTTGGAGGTCAATGATTTCAGCTTCTGCTCTAAAAGTCTGTACAACCCCAGTATCGGGCATGTTAGTGAAATTTCGTGCAACGGTGTTTGGTATGGCTACTACAGGTCCTGTTGTCTACCATTTCCACAGCGTTTTAATTCAAAACTCACTGTGAGGTCTCTACCGTATTCTTCGTCTATTTTTGTTGGTCTGTTGAGGTACATAATCAATCAGAAGTCATTTTGTCAGATGTACAGTGTGCGTCTCTGTACATGCGCCGCATAATCTGTTGGTGGAATACGCTCACCCATAACGAAAATAGATTCATTTGTAGCCCAGGTCACGGGCTCAATTATCAAACCTTGCTACTCCACAAATTTGTGAGGCGGTTGCCGACGAAGCGCATGACCCAGTTACTTGTTCGTATTCAACCATTCGGGCATATTCATCGCGTCCTCAACAAAAAGGGCGGATATTTGGCGTGCATAATGCGATCAACTTTTTGTGGACGTGAGTGTTGTTATGGTATCTGGTTCATAGACCGAATACATAAATCACCGTAGTGAAGACGTATGTACGCATGTGCCTATGCGTCGATCAGTATCGATCGCTACGCACGGCCTTCACGTTATGCCAGTCCGCCTCGTTCACGGCCGTCTTGTTCGTGCGTGTGGCGCGCAGCTGCCACTATCTCATCAATCGCGTTGGGTGCGTCCGTGCTTACGTTTGTGGGTGATCAGTATAAGTCTAACTCGGGCTCTGTTTTGAACGCTATTAGCCCACATACGGGACACTTCACCGGATTGTGTGCGCGCCCGCGTGATTTACTTGTTCAGTTATGCGTTCGTCATGCAGTAAGCAAATGCTTCTCCATTGAATAATGACAAGGCGGAACATTAGTCTCTCGTCATCACTTGACGGTACCTTCGTGCGAATAAATTATGAGCCTGCTTGTGATTAAAGACAGATAAAATCGTTCTTCATTCGCTTTCGTTCCCTTGCATCATAGATACATTGCTCCATTGAAAGTTCAGATACATCGTCACGAAACTAATCTTACGTAATTAATACACTACTTGTGAGCGCCACCGGCTTTGCATCTCCAAAATTCTAGCCTAGCACCGAAATCTTTTGTTTCAGACTGTAATAAGTCAGAAATTACAGTCCTTCATTTTGCGATGATTCTGCAGCGTGACAGAACCAACTCAAAAACTCATCTTTTGGATCTTCCGATTTTTTTTTGAACGGAAGCGTTTCACATCTTGTTGACAAAGGAGCAAGTATAATAGTTAGCAGTGTCTTGGCTGTAAAATTACACCGTTACGTGTCATGGAGAGTAGTTTACCAGAAAGTTTGCTGCCTAAAGCGAGTAACGGTCAGGCCCAAATAGAGATGCTCTCACAGATTTTTGGGAACTCTGCGGACGGAATTTCCATTTGTAATAATTCCTTACAACGGTGAAACGGCTTAGGTTGTTTTTTTTCCTGGTAGAATAAAACGGAAGATCGCGATTATCGATAGCTCTCCTTCCTACTTCGACTTATCTTGATAATACACCCCAGAATTCCACTTGATTTCCTATGGGAGCTGAGGACGAGTTCAGGTTCGGGTTTGCACTAGTGGTTCTGATGAAAGATGCTTACTTGAGTTCAATTATTACCAGCACGGTTATCATATTCTCCGTAAAAAAACGTTCGCACACACGTTTTATGTGCTTGCACACTTCTTCTAACAAGGGTGAGAATAATGCAGTAGGCTCTTGGTTTTTACAATTCAAACGTTATCTCTTCGAACATGTGCGTAGATTATCCGAGTCTCATTAGCCGCCGTTGATTCGTTTACGTGAAGCGTTGATAATATGGCATTCTACGCAACTGGGTGGCTAAAAGGATCAAGTTTAGACCTCAAGAAACGTTTTCTCAAAGTGCACAATAGAATGTTTCTTTGGGGCCGCAAGTTAGACTAGCTGCGTAGCATTCATTGGTACTGGCCTTGCAATCTTGGTTCCGAAGCATCCAGCCACTCATCAGTTGTACACTGTACTTTGTACTTCACGACTCCGACTGAGCCCACTGTTTGGCTATGCGTTTCTTAGCTAGGCTCTTTTGTCCGGACAGACGGGAGTGCTTCCACACTTACGATCTACACCTGACGATATGTCTGAACGGTATTTGAGTAGATACATGATATTCAAGTGGGAAGCGCAAACAACATATCGCAGCATTCTCTTCTGAAGATACAGTGCCAGTGGATGTCTTCGCACTGTATTACTATTCTCGCTTAAAGTTGATGGGCTAGGCCGTCCATTCACTGTGCAATTCGGCCTACTTGCAACAATCCATCGTGGAACATTTATCGATCCATGGCAATACTACTTAACCTCAGAGGATAAGTGCTCCATAAACAAGCACTACCAATGGAACCATAGGTGCAGAACTGCTCAGCAGTTCAGGCGCAAAACGACTAACTAGAAGGTTCGTGGCTTGAGCTCACCTGTGGCTTTCCGTTGTTCCCTTCTGAGATTGGGCAGCTGGGCAGTATCCTTACAACCATGCTTCCTTTAAGTTGCACGAAAGCTACTCACCGAGGTGCCACATTTGAACGGCTATTTATTATTATTGTCATTATCCACAGAATGAACGAGCTGAGCCGTTTCTGATTGTTTACAGACCCTTTTCCGGAGCCCATTACCACCACTAAACACGAAATGCCACCAAAAAGGGAATGTCTCATCACTGACTAGAAAATTCAAGCCGAGTGTTGTCTATGAATGATTTCTTAGTCCATGAAATCCATGCGGGTTCATCTGAAATCCAGAATGCAACGAGGACACCAATAAATCCATCGACTGTCTACTGCATTTTTCTGAAAGTTATATGTTGTTTAGTCTACTTCTTTTCCATAACAATTTATTCACATCGGGCTTTCGAAGCAATATTCTGATGGGTTCCGCAAACTCATCAAATAAACTACTGTGCTCTTCTCGAGGTTTCTCCCCATCAAAGTAGTACACTGAGCTATTTTCACGAATTGGAGTATTGGTTTTGTACTTGAGGAGCAATCCTGGGTACCAACTACAGTTCTACTGTTGTTCGAGGATTTAAGCATCAATCTCCTTAGGCTCTAATTTTATTTGAAAACAGGATTATACCTACTGTATGAAGCTTGCAGTGGCCTATGCGGCTTTTTATTAGGTCATCGCAATCGGCAGTTTTGCAGTTAAAAATGAATTAAAAATCAGAGGGATGGTTTCCTCTTTGCTGTTTTACTGTTAACCGTATGCAACACGTTTTTTCCTGATATTGTCGATGACATAAACGTCCACCAAACAAAGTTTTTGACCTACAGTAGGTTGAACATGTTATTCGTTTTTAGAGTAACCAGTGTTGAGCGATTTCAGAATGCCTTATTGGTCATGATATTTCCCCTTTGGACGAACGACCACGGGACACCACGTTTTACAGTTTCACTTAGCTGATAATCATTCAGTAGTCTGCAGCTATTTTCATCAATTTTTCCGCGATATTCTTTCACCTCGAGGCTAGAGAATGTTTCGGATATTTACTAGACTTACTCACCTGTAGCTAGTTCACCAACATACTGGATGCTCACAACGGCTGTTGGCTCTTGTCGACTGGATCATCACGAAAATAGTGGCGGTAGTTCCCATCCAGGATCCAAGGGAAGCCACAAATTAAGCTTATTGTGTGAGCAATGTGTATTCCAGCGTATATACAGCACACAGCGACCGACAACCCTCTTGTTATGGCTTCTCTCTAATAAGACCGTGTGGCTGGCATTGCAATCGCTATTTTTAAGCCATCTGTTCCATTGTATCACGACTATTGGAAGTCGAGAGAGAGGATATTACAGCAATAGAAATTCTATCTGTTGACTAATCGTCACTATATTACAGCAAATTCTATCTGTTGACTAATCGTCACTCCATTTTCTAGCTTCAGTGCTTTTAGTCTTCATTGCAACTGTGTAAATTTCTTATCGAATGCTGTCTTCCACATCAGTCTGGTGGTTGAAATCCAATGAGATCAAGAATATCCCGCATGTGACACGGGATGATGTGTCACAACAGTGCGAGTAAAATAAGCCGTTCGGTCGTTTTGGCGATTGGTGAAAGTGTGTCGGGGAAAAGGTCATTGCTGTGGTGATAATTCCCCTTAGGGAACAAATCAATCATTGCTAGACCGAGTACCTATCTCCTGTGTGCTTCCAGAATTTGTCCCCTTTACGGTAGTTACATTGAAACAGAATTTGGCACCTCAAAAGCTGCATCTGCCGAATGCTTTCTCCTTGTTGGGAGTTCCTCTTGCTACCAACCACTAGTTCTTACTCATGTTTGCGTTCCGCCAAAGTATCACCTCCGGAAGTGATATATTCTTATTGATTGATTGAAATATTGTCATTGAAGGCAGTTATTTAAATAGGCTATACTTCTGACTCATCAGTGGTGGGATCCAGCGCTCTGAATATCTGGTTATCCATATAGCCTTAACCTAATGGGATCACTAGTTGGCATCCTCCTTTTTTGATGTATCTATGCAACTGAACTAAGCAATGCTCTCTATTGAGCAATTCCAGGTAAATAATTTTCACTACTGGTGATCTCAATAAGTCGCACATTGCCTTCGTGCACGAAGGTTTCGACGAAGGACCTCAAAGTATACCACAAAAGTACGGATATACCAACCACGATAGGCCACTGAAGCTCTAGACCGGCCTCATATATCTTAGGGTCCCTAACACTGGTTCCGTATCTTGCTCCCTTTCTGTTAGCGTAGGTCCATGTACTATTGACATTCAAGTCTATGTGGGGCTGTTAGAGTGATGAAATTCGAGGTAAACTGAAACATAGCATATTTATGGAAATTCAACACCGAAAAGCTGTGCTTACCAGGTGTTATTGATGCCCTAAAGACACGGATTCGTAACTTTCTCGCCCATGAGACTTTGTATAATCATTAGTTTAACATTGCGCGAAAGTTGGTTATTAGAGGATAGTCCCGTTCAGCTGTACTAGCTATTCACTAAAGTTAGCACTAATAAAAGACATAGATCACCGAGTGTGCACATATATTTTACTCAGCTAATTTGTGAGACATAAAGCAAGAAACCAGAAGAAAGTGTGGAAAGGATAGCCCGTTGAAAGTTTTATAAAATCACATGAATAAAACTTGATGAGCCCCAAGAAGGGCGAAACCGGTCAGCAAACTTTGTGAGTAGTTTCCCTTATGAAGACTTCGACAGCTTCAAGTTTGTGAGCGCAGTGCTTTCCGGTTAGTTTTGATGGGTAATGTTTCATAGAGTGACAGTGATACATAGTTACCCATGAATCGAGTCCTTCAGATCCATCGGTGTGTATGATACGTCCTCAGAGCAGTGGCACAATCCACCCAAAAAGTCAGGTCAACTCGTTACCTGGCATCTTCAATCGCCGAGCGCCAGCTGCAAAATATTCCTCCATCGGGTCAATAAATGCGTTTTCCCACACACACAGCTGTGTTGGCTTCTGAGGATGTAGGGCTAAACGGTGCACAACCAGAGTTTCGTTTCTAAGAGGTTTCCATTAGCCAACCAGACAAATCATGGCAACTCAACAGTGAGCAGTACAATACTCCCCGTTCATAAGAAACATGGCCGGAGAGCAATCCTTTCGCTTCTTAACTGCCTAGTCAAAATGAAACAAGACATGACAACTGTGTTCTTGGGGTTATAAGCCAGGACCATCCACCTCTTGTTCGTTGGACATCTATTTTATTCGCATTTGATATGTTTCGAGCTAGGCACCATATTTGCTCAGTTTTTCGAAAGCTGTCCAACCCTACCATGACTCGTGTCCTTGATGTTTTCGGCAAGAGCGAAACAGTTCTGTGAAGCAGGCGTCAGATTATGGGTCTCACGTCATAGCACAGACTTGACTAATGATGCTGCATTCACACATTGAGTCTGAGCTTACTCTGATCTCAGTTCCTATCGCTCTATCCAGCGAGCGCATTGAGGTCAAATTCAATCACTCTTGAAGTTCAAAAGATCTCATCCGGTTAGACAGCCAATCTATACTGAACATCTAAGGGACACTCTCTAACCGGTCCATCCTCATGAATGGTTTGTTTGTTTCTATTTAACTTGTATTGCTTAGAGTCAAGGTCTTTTAAGCTCGATTACCAGAGGATTTTGTGAGGACGGCGAATTCACTGCAAGGTTTTTTGCTTTCGAATAGTTTCCCAGGTGGTGTTTTTCCCATTATTTGCTACCTGCTCCAACCAGAGTAATCACACACTGTAACAGTTGTTCTTTGTGTGCCAGTGGGGTCACTAATGTGCCGCCACACCTGGCCTTCAGAACCAAATCGTTCCCTATTAAAAGATTTTCGTACCACGTGTATTTCAGATGTTGTTAAGCAGATGATAGTACGCCAGTATATAGTTTCCGTGCTAAGACTTTTGACAAATCAATTGGATTTATGAGCGTTAGGTTTGACATTTCACTTGTTCAGTGGTGTAACGCTGCAGCTCGCAACAACAGTGAGTTGAAATTTATGATGAAAACTAGCTATACACCCGGTTCTGATCCATCCTGAGTTAGTCTGTTTGTAGACGGGGACGAAAAACAATCGAGAGAAAAAGTACTCGTTGTTGGGTTGCGTCTTTGTTGGTGGCTGGGACTAGGTCCGCGTCGAACACACACCCTTCCAGTTGGCTGGTAAAGGAACTTTCTGACCATCTTGTATGACGTCCACGCTCTTCAGCAGCTTTTGGGGATAATATCATATTTCCTCATCTCAGAGTCCAATGGTTCCGCGTATGTATCGCTGTCCAGGCCTTCGCCCTAACGCGCACAGTCTGCAGCCACTCATTCGCATAGGATCGGCTAACAATGTCTAATTTCGTTAAGTTTACTCAATTTGGTCTGACGGGTTCAAAGGTCTGAGTAGTGCTGTAATTTACCTTGCAACAGCTTCGTTAAGACCGAGTGGCACAAACGGAATGAAGTGACATCCCAAAACTACGTATGTTCATGGGAAATCATATTATTTAACCCGTTTGTCGCGCAGACAGGGGACGCGAGGGATTATGTAGTATCAGTTTGACAGGAGCTATCGAAAATCCAACGCTGGGTTCAGTACGCCTGTCTAGCTATCTCCAGCTTACTCGATCTTTGTTATGTAAAAGTATGAGTACCTGCATTTGGAATAGCAATAGGTCACTGCCTTGCTGGCCTGCACGGAATGGTTAGGGGCAATGTCCATTAATTTAATCACGAACCTTACAGGTCTATGGAAAATTGATATCTTCAGAGTGGGTGGCTCATTTTAGAGAAATCTGATTCGCAATGTTGCCTATATCTTGACCCGACTTGTCCTTTTGGGGTTTGCCGCTTCGTTCGCACTTCAATTTTTGTTTCGAAATCGTAAAACCCCTTTGCAAATCTTTCATTTTGAGTGCGTTGATCATTGCTGTTTCGCCCCCTCAACAAAATTTTAATGCACCGACCGAACTGCCATGACCCACATTTTTGCACAACTGCAGTATCTCCCTTTTTCAATCGATTTGTATGCATCGATCATCATTACCTTGAGAGATCCTGATCACAGTCCCCGACACACACGACAATCTTATTTTCGATGGACAATTGATTGTCTTTAGAATCGACTACTTACCAGCTCCACGACTGGGAGCTCCATGTCCATATATCCGTCCTACTTCTGAAATCTGGCGTATAGTTTCAGTCAATCGAAACTGGGCTTCCAGATGTCCCATAATCAGCGTGACTTTTTTCCAATGATAATTTACACACATTATGCAGGTCCCTAGAATGGGTTGAAACGAAGTTTATAGGGTTATCAGGAGGCTTCTCGAACACATGGACTTTGTTGCTGTTTTGGAGAACCAATTTACTAATTTCTATGGTATATTTTTCAGCTTGGATGCCTTCATTGTCACACTTAATGCTGAGTCTAAAGAAATCATGTGTATAACAGTAAAGATGAAACTGACAAAATAACTGCAGTTGGACGATTGTGTTCTTGTCCCATAACTGATATGCAGAGAGGCGAGGGGCTCAGTGTTTAGAGCGCGTATTTGCCGACCGGAAGGTCCTTGGTTCGAACTCGACCTCTGCCCCTCGACTTCCGGTGTCTAAACTTGAGCAAACTGGCAATATCCCAGCCCTCGTGCTTCCTTCAGGTGGCATGGCAACCAGGCACCGAAAGGGTTCTACACCTGAACGATTATCTTCTGTAACAGGTGTGCTTCGGCGCATACTGTAGACCCCTAGTCTCACCCGAAGGACACAAGCTGCTGCCACTACGGTAATTACTGGTTTATGATCGTCCAGCTGTAGCACCCTTCCGGTGCCTAGCTGCCATGCCACACGAAGGAGGCACGAGGGCTGGGATACTGCCAGGTCGCCCAAGCCTAAACAGGTTAAGTCGAGTGGCAGAGGCTGGATTCGAACCACGGACCTTCCGGTCAGTAAATTCGCGCTCTGACCACTTGGTCCATCTCGCTTCCACTCACTACGATGGCAAGAACACAGAATGGACACTGAAACGTACTGGATCAATGGACCAGTTAGTAAGAGTACAAACGAGGCACTGAAGAGAACCACCGATTGGCCAACAATTCTTCACTAAATTGTAGAAGTACGTCTGGTTCAATCACATATTAATCAAGTGAGGGAGAAACTATCAGGAGAACTAGACGCGTGCATAGGCGTCACCCTAACATAAACTTTTTACGACGTGTGGATTGTCGCTGCCCAAAGAAAGGCAGACTGTTATTGCTTCAATAGTCTGCAGGACTTTTTTGTGACTCGGGTTCAATGTGCCGACTAACTTTTGATGCAGACGCCATTTCAAACAGACTGCCAAAGTTTTTTTCTAAGAAACACGTGACTTCGGTTTTGATGCGCAAGGAATAAGCACACATGAACGGATATTACGGATGTACTATTGTACTGGGGAACTTCATCACTTGAACATTGAGACTCCCATATTAGCTGTTTTTTAGTTCCGTGAAGCGTTTTTTGTTTATATCACTCGGAAGTCGCATGGTTCAAAAACAGCTTTGTTCATTCATCAGCTAACAATCCCGTACAGATTTGCTTGCTTATCAGTTGTTTGGTTCTAGCCAGGCTACCATATTGTAGCCGTTCGGGATAAGGCACTTGGGCAACCGGACGTAGATTGTGTTTAAAATCTAAGCTTAAAAATATGGGCATTCGTGTTCGGGGAAGGGTTAATTATTCTCAGGGAGGAATCGAGATACACATCTTTATATGAAGTCTCATTCTCGATGTTTCCTTCCATTCACCCATATCGTATCTCCGGTCAGTAGAGAGCATTCACCTTGGACTCCTTAACTTTTCATTTTTTCAAGACTAAGATTTTGATGAATTTAAGGAACTTGACGTTAACACCAGGATGATTATTCGGTCATTTTTTAGCCACCAACCATATTTCAGTATTGGTGTATTTGAGTCCACCTAACTGAGATCGGAAATACGCCATGAGTTTTATTCGGTAATATTTGCAACGCATAGAATGTACCAATTCGTGTTGGATGGCGTTTTACTATATTCATACTGAAGACTGTCTGGCGATCTTGCTTGAAAGTGCTCAAGGCCCAAGTTTTTTTGGACAAAAATTTGTCGAGTAATTGGATAATCTTACTGAGTTTTAAGACGATTTTCTTACTGTCAAGTGCTGAACAGAGGGAAATGACTTGAATTCAACGATAACCCATGTGTTTAGGCAACCGGCCGGTAGCTAAATCTTTGTAACAAAATCAGGCACAAATCATGAACTGAAGTTGCAGTAGGCGAAACTGCGGTTGGTCGGGTGCGATTATCTTCCTCTTTATTAAAGCAACCATATTTTGAGCTCTGTTGTGGCACCGACAGGTTTTACTGGGTACGTCTTATTCTCGGGTTGACCGAACATAACGCACATGTAGGTAGTAGCTATGACAAACACTGTTAGCTATGAGACTCTGGTGGCTGTCGTCGGCCTGGTTTGGCTGGAAGAAGAAAAAGCGTTCACCTGTAGCACCCTTCCGATGCCTAGCTGCAATGCCACCCGAAGGAACACTGTTAGGAGACTCTGGTGGCTTTCGTCGGCCTGGTTTGGCTGGAAGAAGAAAAAGCGTTCACCTGTAGCACCCTTCCGATGCCTAGCTAGCATGCCACCCGAAGGAAGCACGAGGGCTAGGATGCTGTCAGGTTGCCCAAGCCTAGACAGGGGAAGTCGAGTGGCGGGGGTCGGATTCGAACCACGGACCTTCCGGTCAGTAAATCCGCGCTCTAGCCACTTGGGCCATCTCGCCCCCTACTACAATCTGTTGTGAGCGGTCTGTGACATAAGATCATGCGGTTCCAATTTAACCAATGCTAGTTGTAGGGGCGTCAATTCTTCAAGAGCGCAAGACTGCAAAACAGAAGAATGTGGATTTCCTGTAAGCGTTGGTTTTATGGTCACCATGCCGCAGATTTTGCCACAAGACTGAGGTTGGTAGTTTGGCCTTGGCAGAATATTCGCAAAATAATGAACTGTGTGTTTAGGTAGCCAGGATTTTCCTTAAACATCCCTCAGACAGACGCCGGTTTTCAATACGCGTTCGTATGGAACAGTAGTTGCACGTGCAATCGTTTTCGACAGTTACTGTAGTCATAGGCTTGATGTGTGGATCAAACTCCTCATTATCACTACAGTGATTATGGGACATACATGAAATCCATGGGGATAGAGATGATCATAGCAAGTTCACTCACTGTTCTTTCAATTCATGGTCAAGGGCACGGATTAGCCGTGCGTCCGGTGCCCAGTGGTTATATGGAAACGTGGTCAACCTCCTGGAATTCACAAATATGTGGCAACACACTTTGTTCTATAAGATTCCCCACACTTTCACTCTGTTAAATACGTATGGTTTCATATCTAGAAGCCTGTGTACCGCTTATAAAAATAGTTCTTTTAAAAAACTTGGCAGATACTTAAAATGGGTAAATTTCTGCGTGAATATGGACGAAATACGCTTCACTATGAATTACTAAACTAAGGTCGATGAAAATTAGTGCGCTTTTCTTATAAAAAAAACGAAGGACACACAAAATAACCACTTCTACTACGGACGAAGATTTGGAATGTATGACGGCAATGTACAAGTCCTACCACATTCCAACACTGTGGAATTTATCCACGCAACACGCTTGTCAAGTTCAACGCTTACAAGGTATCATGCAGTTTAAATATCGGATCGAACTTTTTGCGTGGACGACAAACAACCGCGTTTCTTTGAATCGCAGAATTTCTACTAGTATTACGAAGCTGAGGACGGTGCGAGCATGCCCGTCAAGGATCATCCTCGGTATATCGGGCTGGATGGCACATTTTATCAGTCACACTGAACAAGAAGCTTTCACGATCGATTGTACGTCCTGTTGCTTCCGTAAAACATGCGCATAGCGGCCATCGCCACAAGGCTTAAAGTGTTCTCCTTACTGCAGTGGTTGTGAGTTGACAACTATGCAGACGAAACATACCGTCTAACATATCAACCCGACTTTTGTTTTAGTTAGGGATGCACACAACCACTGGTTTCACCTTTGGACCGTCAGCAAGATGAAGGTGATTTTACACTATTGACAAAAGTCTCATATTCGCGTATCGTTTTATGGTAGGTAACTAGAAGCCACTCCTCTGGATAGTTCCGAAAGGACTTACCTTGATGTCTGCCGTTTCAAGCCTAGTTTAACGCTATCTTGTTACGTATGGTTCTGAACAATCGCCAGATTGCACTCGTTTGTCGCTAAATGTCAAACAACTAGTTCACAATGGATGTTTTCCTGTAGACGTCTCCCTGAGCGATCCGACCCGAGTCACCGCATGGTCAAGATTAATTGAATTCACCACTCTTCTTTGTGTGAGGCAAGTCACTGAGGCACCACAGTGTAGAGGCCCCCTGTGGCCTTGGTCACGTTCTCACACATAGCATGACAACCCAAACCGACACATTGTGAGAACCAATACCGGCAACCGGACTGGAAACCACCAGAACCCACATCCTAATAGCCAATCACGCGCTGCCCATTTTTTCGTTCATCTCTGAGGTGAACTAGATAATGGACATAAGCCACGTTACTACAATCTGTTGTGAGCGGTCTGTGACATAAGATCATGCGGTTCCAATTTAACCAATGCTAGTTGTAGGGGCGTCAATTCTTCAAGAGCGCAAGACTGCAAAACAGAAGAATGTGGATTTCCTGTAAGCGTTGGTTTTATGGTCACCATGCCGCAGATTTTGCCACAAGACTGAGGTTGGTAGTTTGGCCTTTGCAGAATATTCGCAAAATAATGAACTGTGTGTTTAGGTAGCCAGGATTTTCCTTAAACATCCCTCAGACAGACGCCGGTTTTCAATACGCGTTCGTATGGAACAGTAGTTGCACGTGCAATCGTTTTCGACAGTTACTGTAGTCATAGGCTTGATGTGTGGATCAAACTCCTCATTATCACTACAGTGATTATGGGACATACATGAAATCCATGGGGATAGAGATGATCATAGCAAGTTCACTCACTGTTCTTTCAATTCATGGTCAAGGGCACGGATTAGCCGTGCGTCCGGTGCCCAGTGGTTATATGGAAACGTGGTCAACCTCCTGGAATTCACAAATATGTGGCAACACACTTTGTTCTATAAGATTCCCCACACTTTCACTCTGTTAAATACGTATGGTTTCATATCTAGAAGCCTGTGTACCGCTTATAAAAATAGTTCTTTTAAAAAACTTGGCAGATACTTAAAATGGGTAAATTTCTGCGTGAATATGGACGAAATACGCTTCACTATGAATTACTAAACTAAGGTCGATGAAAAATTAGTGCGCTTTTCTTATAAAAAAAAAAAAGGACACACAAAATAACCACTTCTACTACGGACGAAGATTTGGAATGTATGACGGCAATGTACAAATCCTACCACATTCCAACACTGTGGAATTTATCCACGCAACACGCTTGTCAAGTTCAACGCTTACAAGGTATCATGCAGTTTAAATATCGGATCGAACTTTTTGCGTGGACGACAAACAACCGCGTTTCTTTGAATCGCAGAATTTCTACTAGTATTACGAAGCTGAGGACGGTGCGAGCATGCCCGTCAAGGATCATCCTCGGTATATCGGGCTGGATGGCACATTTTATCAGTCACACTGAACAAGAAGCTTTCACGATCGATTGTACGTCCTGTTGCTTCCGTAAAACATGCGCATAGCGGCCATCGCCACAAGGCTTAAAGTGTTCTCCTTACTGCAGTGGTTGTGAGTTGACAACTATGCAGACGAAACATACCGTCTAACATATCAACCCGACTTTTGTTTTAGTTAGGGATGCACACAACCACTGGTTTCACCTTTGGACCGTCAGCAAGATGAAGGTGATTTTACACTATTGACAAAAGTCTCATATTCGCGTATCGTTTTATGGTAGGTAACTAGAAGCCACTCCTCTGGATAGTTCCGAAAGGACTTACCTTGATGTCTGCCGTTTCAAGCCTAGTTTAACGCTATCTTGTTACGTATGGTTCTGAACAATCGCCAGATTGCACTCGTTTGTCGCTAAATGTCAAACAACTAGTTCACAATGGATGTTTTCCTGTAGACGTCTCCCTGAGCGATCCGACCCGAGTCACCGCATGGTCAAGATTAATTGAATTCACCACTCTTCTTTGTGTGAGGCAAGTCACTGAGGCACCACAGTGTAGAGGCCCCCTGTGGCCTTGGTCACGTTCTCACACATAGCATGACAACCCAAACCGACACATTGTGAGAACCAATACCGGCAACCGGACTGGAAACCACCAGAACCCACATCCTAATAGCCAATCACGCGCTGCCCATTTTTTCGTTCATCTCTGAGGTGAACTAGATAATGGACATAAGCCACGTTAAGCGTGAGATCGAATACTGGGTTGTCACACCGGTCCCGATGGGGCTAAGATGTTGGACGGTTCGAGCGTTCTCTTCTCAGAAATGAATTAGTCAATTGCTGGCAGCGGTGCTTCGCCGACCTTATCGCGAGTAACAGGTTTTGAATCCTGTGGCTTTGACCGACATGGTGGATTTTATCTCTCTGGAACTATCTTCGATTGTCTGAGGATTGGCCTCAAACGCTGTCATTAAACTGGGCACTGCAATTGAAAAAGTCAGGAAGTTATGTGGACTGGAGCATGTTTTCCACGTTTTCAGCCTGACGAGCAAGAACCCATACCAAAGTCAGGCGGGCAGAATGGATCGGGCTTACGTGGACTGTCACGTGAGTGTCTGCGTACGCGCGTGACGATCGATCACCACAGTTCAGACGCTGCACGTGCTCCCGAATATTTCGGTTTTTTCCGAAGATTCATGCGGTGCCGGGCAAAAAAATGAGGTCCTACCCTATAGTTCCACGAACTACAGTTTGTTTGCCGTTTTCGTAAACATCCTATAGCGCATTTGATGACAAAAACACGGATTGTTGTATTCCTTCCGCAATTTTGTCGCTTACTCGAACATGGTTCAAAAGCCGGAATATGGCGATTCGGGTACTGATGCATTTTCAGTCAAATCGTGGTGTTGAAGCAGAAAAATGGCGAATTTCGTTACCCGATCTACCTAATGGTAGAACGCGGGGTAACAGGAGAACTCCGCCCAGAACTGACAGCGCGACTGCCACAAAGATCGTGTTTTCGTACAGCTAATTTAGTTTGGTGTTTTCATATTACTGTGGGTTGGAAACAACTTCGAGCAATATTGACACGGATGATAGTTGCAGCCTAAAGCCTCCAAAGTTCCGCGTCTGCACAGTACTTCGCTATCTTCCCGATGTACCCATGTGTGCGTCGGAAACAGGCATGTGAGTTGTGCTGAGAGGTCGTTTTTTTTAAAAAAAATGCCTGAGTTTCGTCACCTCGTATTAAGTAAGCACGTTCATGAGGTATCGTCTGTAGTATGTATGAACCGGTAGGCTTGGATTTGGTTTCAGCGTTTGCACAAAGCTTATGGCTGGTTCATCACATCGGTTGATTTGTGTCTGAATGATTAAGATAATTCGCACTTTCGAAAAAGTGGTGTATAAATATCGAAGTAACAACGGAGGGAAATGGTCTGAACGAGGATGTCTTTAATCCGGTACGAGCACACCACGTAGACACGCCCCTCATGAAGGCTTAAAGAGTTGTATGATGTCTTGTCATACTACGGGAGAACACTGGTCAGTTTGAGCTCTTTACACTATCATTGTCATGCAGCCGTGCTTTTGTACTCGACCTGAAAATGTGTGCAAGCCGTTGATGCATCGAGATGCTGATGAAATAAAACATTTTCTCCTGTCGCATGATACTGAGGCATGCTCTGACTCCTGAAACCACCAGTTGACCAGTGTTTTGTTTACTTGGAATAGGTTGGTTATTTTCGCACACTTTTGTTGATTTTCTTTGCCTCATGAAGGAAATCTTCGTTGGACAACTATTACGTCATCATGAGTCATCTTATATGGAAAGCTCTCTTTTTCCTTTACCCAAATCAGTTTAATACCGAAGCTTCTACGGCATTTTTCAGATTACGTGTTTTTATCAACCCCAATTTCGGTACAATCATTTCGCTTGTCTGTCGGTTCGCCTATTTTTCTGTCTACTAATCTGCCGTGCATACAGTCTGCTACACTAGTCACCTGCTGCCTGGAACACACTGACCCATCATCATCTTGTGCACGAGAGTGGAAGTTGACCGATTTCATAACAGTATAATTTCACCCCGTCGGCGAAACGATCTTTAAAAGCTAACACCAGACATTGTATGTGCAGTGGTCTGGCTACCCAATAAGTTAGTTTACCAGGAGTGTGTGGCAAAGAAATAAAAATGATTACGCTAGGTTGGGTATACAAAAATAAAGAG